>NC_135306.1:149988713-150288713 GCF_048772815.1 Callospermophilus lateralis | reverse complement strand
TAACCAAAGGTCTTTGTTTCATAATAGTTATATGAACTTTTTTTCCTTAAAAGTTTCCCTTTTGCTCCAGGCCTCCTGGGTGTGCCTATGGTTCACTGTAGCATGCGTATCCTGAGTTGCACTTTTGCACATTCCCAAATAAACTCTTTGCATGGAGCTTCATCTCTCTATATTTTTATTTCAGGTTTGTTAGCAAAACCTGTCATCTTCCCAGACCACCTATCAGACCTCTGGGTGATGCCTAGATATTGACACCATCAGAACACTTTAAGAAACAGAATAATGTTTACATCTTAACTACATTCCAGAATTCTAGCAGAGAAATCTATCTGAGGCCTTCAGAAAAAGAAATGTCCCAGTCTGTATAGAGCTCATTGTTATGGTTAACCAAAACGACAGGTATTCAGGCGTTCACTATACTTACTATTGTCTTAGGCAGCCAGGGCTGCCATAACAAAATACCACAGACTGGAGGCTTAAACAACAGACATTTAGTTCTTACAGTTCTGGAGGCTGGAAGTCCAGATCAAGATGTCAGCATGGTTGGGTTCTAGTGACAGGTCTTCCTGGCTTGCAGATGGCCACCTTCTTGTGTCTTCATAAAGCAGAAAGAGCTCTGATGTCTCTTCTTCTTTTAAGAGCACTAATCCCATCATGAAGTCCCCACCCTTATGATCTCATTGAAACCTATAAAGGCCCCATCTTTAAGTAACATCCTATTGGGGATTAGAGCTTCAACATATGAATTTTAAAGGGACACCAACATTCAGTCCATAACACAATCTATAAACATTTTAAAGTATATGGTACATTACATTCTTTAAATTCACTTTTTCAAGATGTACAGGAGGTAGCAATAATAATGCCATAGGATTGTTGCAGGTGTAAAAATACAATTTGTGTATAGAATGCTGGGCTCAGTTCTGAGTGCACAGTAAATACTCAGTAAAGGAGCTTTAAAAGAGGGGAGGAGTGGAAAGGGAGACAGAGAAGAAAAACACTGTCAATTGGATAGAAGATAGCTATTTACTGGAATACACTGTATCACAAAATTGTATTTCATTTCCCATCTAATACTTCAGAGAGAATTTCAAATTGGGAGTGTTTTCCTTTAATTCCTGTGCCATCACCCCATGGCCTTTGAAGCAGATAACACCACAATGCACTTGACTCCCTCAATTTTTGTCCTGCTGTACCTACCTTAAACTACTGGTCAGCAGCAGGCTTGTACCATCTCAAAGGGAAGGTTCCCTAGTCCTGGATTCTCCCTTAGATTATTCATGAAGCAGTGAAAGGGGCACATATTTTAAGACAGATCAACTTGCCATAACAGAGAGCACATATACTTTAAAATCATAAAGACCTAAATTCAAATTTTTCCTCATTCCTTAGATGCTAGATATACTAGCCAAGTCAATGAACTGATTTAAACTATCACAGTTTTTTAAAAAAAAAATCTGTTAAAGAGTATTTTGAAGTTTATGATTAATAAGATTAATCATAATCAATACACACAAACATACATAGAACAAACCTAGAATGTGTCCACCAAATAGCAATTAATACTTGTTAACATAACCATTACTATTAGTAACAATAAGTGTATACTGTAATGTACTACGTTTTGCCATTTGTTTCTAATTATCTCATTTGGATCTTCCATTTCCAGCAATATAAAAGAAAAAATAACTCAAAATTATGCCTATTGAATGACACCTAGAAAATTTGGATGAAGTATAACAAATATCTTATTCTTAGGTAAATCTGAGATTTAAGAAAGAAAAAGAAATATTCAGGGATCAAAAAATGAAGGTGAAACTAAAAATCAGGAAGTTTAAATAGTAAGTTGATGTCCATCTGCTCTGGTTAGGGTTTGGTTGCTAGGAACCAAAGGGCTTGCATTCTATAGCCAGCAGGGATAGGAGATAAGGCTATGGATCTTAGAGAGGCCAAGGGCTGGAACTTAAATTTCCCTGTATAAAGCTGGGACCCTAAAGGAGCTGTATTGTAAGTTAAAAATTAATAAATATCTCTGTATCCAAAAGTACAGAGATACAACATGAGCCAGAGACATGGCACACACCTGTAATCCCAGCAACTCAGGAGGCTGAAGCAAGAGGATCACAAATTCAAAGCCAGCCTTGACAAGTTAAGAAATTAAAAAAAAAAAAAAAAAAAATGGATTGTGGGGATGTAGATCAGTGGTAGAGTGCCAACAGGGTTCAACTGCCAGTACCACAGAAGGAAGGAAGGGAGAAGAAAGGAAGGGGAGGGAGTGAGAGAAGAGATAAAACAGGGACACTCAAGTTAAAAAAGAAAAAAAAATCTCCCTATGAATTTGAAACTTTGGCCTGAATGAAGCCTGAATTTATAAAACTTTGTGGAGTTTATACTACCTGTGTGTTCCTAGAATCTCCATCAGGGAAATGAACTTTAAACATAGTTCCATCCTGATAATATTCCTTGGTGATTAGCAGAAAGAAAGAAACAAACAAAACCCCTCCTTCTAGAGAAGTACAAATTATTTAATTCTCACAACTGTCCTATGAAATTAGACCATATATATATTTTTTAATAGAAAATATTATTCAGTTTATAATGGAAATTAAGTTTTGGGTGGGGTTGTGGCTCAGTGGTAGTGCTTGCCTTGCATGTGTGAGGCCCATAAATAAATAAATAAATAAATAAATAAATAAATAAATGATTGATTGATTCATTGACAATTAAAAAATATTTTAAAAAGAAAAGGAAAAGAAATTAAATTTAGGGAGGTTAACAACTTGTCCAATATTATCTAGTTATTACCTGATCATGCTGAGGTTTGGACTTGGTTGTTCATTCAACTGAAACACATTACCAAGTTCTGTTATGAGTCAGGAAGACAAAGTCTATTCCCTTTCCAATATATCACACTGCCTAATATTTTGGGGGGGTAAATCAACAAATAAATGCAACTATTTCCTTCCTTCTCAAGCTTAGCAACTCAGTAAGAATGAAGACAGCCAGGATCACAGCAATTACGAAACCAAAGCCCCACAGGGCTCCCAAGGACTCTATCTGCTAAAAAACACTGACCTCTGGCAAAGGATCTTAGGTTGCTAGCATATTCTCAACTGGGAAGGGGAAAACCAATCAGCTAGATAGATGTGGGGTACTACCCCATGGGTCTTAGTTACTAGAATTACTTTTATTATAATAAATACACAATAGACATTCAAATAGAAAATATTTACTTTTAAGGTTAAATAATAAGGAAAATTACACAGTTGTGATAACATAAACACGTGAAATTGAAAGTTAGGGATAATAGCTACAGTTGTATCTGGCTTAACTTCCAATATATTTCAAAATGTATGGTGGCATGGTATTGAGACAATTCTGATTTAATAACATAAGCAGCTGGGGCTGGGAGTATAGCTCAGCAATAGAGCACTTGCCTAGCATGTTTGAGGCCCTGGTTTAATCCCAAGCATCACAGTAAAATGAAAACAAAGATGAGAGCTGCAAAAGGTAGCAGTTTTTTGTTTGTCTGTTTTATATTAACATGCAGTCTTAGACCCTTAAAACAATGATAATAAAACATGTATGCATGCTTTATAAAAACAGATCTTAATCTTTTTTAAAAAATCAAATATTTGAGGACACCGAAACACTCTCATAGTGTTCTTATAGGACAAAGTTTAGACACAAGCAAACAATGGGTTCTCTGAGATCCTTCCACTCTCAGTCTTAGGAGGCTGTACATCATACACAAAAAAGTATGTAAGGAGTTTGAGAAACCGATACATGCCACCACTTCTACTTATTTTCATTCTGGGACAAAACTCTTCAATGCTCCCAACTCTAAACTTGCTACCAAGACCTTAATCTATCTTTCCTTCTCTCCCATTTCTTTTCTAATCTATATACTCCATCTAAGCTTGAGGATTGACAGTACCCTGTATAGTCAAGAATTGATCACACATTCTTTTTTGTTGTTGTTGTTATGTTTTTGGTGTTGGGAATTGAATCCAGGGCCCTATGCATGCTAAGCATGCATTCTACCTCTGAGCTGCCCCAGGCCTGACCAGACTATCTCAATTCCATGTGATTGTTTATACTGTTACCTCCACCTTCATTTATATTTATTAATGTTTTTGAAGGTTTGTGATGTGCTAAGCACCATGCTAGACAACTTACATCTTCTCATTGGCTTCTACTGCCATAAGTTCTCTCTGACTTTATTTGTTTGTAAATAATAATAATCATTACTAAACACTTACTTTGTAAGTGCTGAGTGCTTTACACTAGCTCTTGTAATTCTTTCAGCACCCCTATAAAGTAGGGTAATGTCCCTGTTAAATACATGAGAACTCCGAGGCTCTAGAAGTTTGGAAAACTTGCCTAAAGTTGAGTAAAGGAAAGTATGCTTTCTGGAAAAGTACTGTCCAAAATAAGAGTTGATTTCTTAAGGAATAAAGTAAAGCAGTCAGGAAACAGCAGCATTCAAGACAAAGAGACAACATAAATAAAAGTACAGTAGTAAGAAACAGCTGGTCTGCAATTAATACCTTCAGAATCACCTGAGCCAAGTTTGAAGATCTAATTTTGTTTTGTACTTTTGACTATGTGACTTTGATTTTCTCATCTGTAAAATGGTGATAATAAGCTCTACTATGTAGAATTTTCTTTAAGAATGAAGTGAAATAAGGTATATGGTAGTGCCCAGCATAGGCTAGACCCATGATAGGTGCCCAGTGAACAATTCAATGACTCTTAGTGAAGAATGTCACACTTTCATCATTACTTGACCTCAGATATATCTTCTCCAAGTACCCAAGCTTAAGGACTTTTGAAGGCATAGCACACCAAGTCACTCAGAAAGTTATTTTGCAATGACATCAACCCCCATTTCTCACAAGAGCCTTTCTCACACCACTCACCCGTGTAGGCCATGTTCTTAGGGTTACCATAAGGAGCCCCAGGCTGCACGGGGCTGTAAACAGGGTTCATTGTGGAAGACTGAGGATCCTACAGAGAAAACAAAGAAAACAGAATTAATTATTAATTGCTCATTTTCCTTGACATAAGTTTTTCTTCTTAAATCTCCAATTTATGCTCCAAGGGAAGAATCATAGTTTAGTAATAAAAAGAACTAAACAACATACTATACAAAATACTTTTCCCATTTTACAGATGAAGATATTGAGAAGCAGAGCAGTGATACAACTTGTTTAATGTCAACTCAGGTTCTCAGTTCAGTGTTAATTACACTATCCTACTGAGAGCTCTGTCATTAGCCATTAGTGTGGCATTGGCCAGGTCACTCTCTCTATATATATATATTTTAATACCCTGATATAAAATGAATTAGTTTAGGATCTCTGAGGTGCTTTCTAATTCTAATGATACTAGCTCAAAATTATATGCTGGAAAATTATATACTTCTGTGGTTCACTAAGGGAGTCCGATGCCTGATGATGAACACAACAGCCTGCTGGAAAGAAGAGTAGCAAGTGTCTTACCTATTCCTGTACCTGCAGAGGACAAGATACCAGTTACGCAGCTTTAAAGAAAAAAAGATGAAGAGAGGTTCACTGCCATTGAACATTTTAAAAAAATTATTTTTAGTTATAGATGGACACAATATCTTTATTTATTTATTTGTATACAGTGCTGAGGATAGAACCAAGTGCCTCACCCATGCGAGGCAAGTACTCTACCATTGAGCCACAACCCCAGCCCCCCATTGAACATTTTAATGTACACAAGGAAACAGCCAGAATTTCTTTACATATTCATTCAAGAGAAAAAATAAACTTAGAAATTTGTGTGCAGGAACTGTCACTTGCACAAGTGTTCTGTTAATTATCTTAATGAAGTACATTCTCCTATTCGGATTAATGGAAAATCTGTCATTAAGCTCTATTAACCAGTCAATTTGTTCCAACCTTGTTTAGGTAGCCATTTCTTACAGGCTGATACTGTTTAAAAATGTGTCTACAAATATATTATTTTTAAGAAATGTTTTTATAGTAGATGGACACAATACCTTTATTTCATTTTTATGTGGTGCTGAGGATCAAACCCAGTGCCTCACACATGCTAGGCAAGCACTCTACAAACTGAGCTATAGCCCTAGCCCTAAATATATTATTTACACTTCATAAAAATCAAAATATTCCCTCCTAACTAGGTTCATATGATAAATGGGCAATTTTTTAGGTCATTAACTTTTCTAACACCTCAGAATAGGAAATAAGTTCAATGTTGAAAGCAGGCAGTGAACAGCTGGCCTGATGACAACTGTTCTGAGACTAATCAGTCTGTCCAGGAATCTGAAATGAGAGGTAGAGAAAGGATAGATTCCCAAGGAGAGGAAGTTAGGGCCATCAGACAGGCAAAAGGGATAATGCTGCCAGTCAATTTCAGAGGCCAGAACTTCCCGAAGCCTACCCAATATGCAGCCTTGGCAAACCACCTCAGGGTCACAGCCTAGATAAAAGTACCATCTGTCTATAAACTAAAACCACAACAACTTGAAGATGAAAGTTAAAGAAGATATGTATATTTTAGCTCAACTTAGGAAAAAATATTTCACAACCAGAGTTGAAAATTACAAGACATCACAGATATTATGTCACAAACTCTAAAGTGACATGCAGAGTAAACAAGGATGGTATGACAATGGTGCAAATGTGAGGATGACAACACAGAGGACCTGCTTATATACTTTTCCTGTCTTGGGTGTCTCCCTTCTATTCACCCAGTTCTCTGCATAGTAAGTCAGCATGAGGGAGACTATTAAGGTGCTGCTATCCATTCACCAATGGATCCACAAAAAGCTTGTGGAAACTTACTGGTCATTGTGACAGTATTAAGGGGTGGGACCTTTAAGAGGTGATTAGGCCATGAGGGATCTGCTCTCATGAATGAATAAATTAAAGCTGTTATCATGGGAGAGAGTTCCTTATAAGAGAATGAGTTTTGGGGCTGGGGTTGTGGCTCAGTGGTAGAATGCTCGCCCAGCATGTGTGAGGCCCTGGGTTCGATCCTCAGCACCACATAAAAATAAATAAATAAAGGTATGGTGTCCAACTACAACTAAAAAATTAATATTAAAAAAAAAGAATGAGTTTGGTTCCCTCTTGCTGTCTTTTATCTTCTTTTAACCCTTCTTCTCTTCTGCCACAGGATGACACAGTAAGAGGGCACTTGCCAGATCCCAGAACAATGATACTGAACTTCCTAGCTTCCCCAAACTGCCCCAATAAATTACCCAGGCTACAGTATGCCTTTACAGCAGCACAAAATGACTAAGACAAGCGCTGGGCAGCACAACTGAGCCTATAAACATCAGGGCACCCTCTTATTGAGAAAACACTCTGTATTGCTGATTGGAGAAAATATAAAATTGTTTTTCATAATCAAAGGAACTGGTCTCCTATTGTTTTAAAATGACGGCAACTAGCACAGGAAGAGACCATGCCTGGGGCAGTATTTCATATCAGCATCAATTCCAATCCCAAGTAATGACTGACAGAAAAGAGATCTGTCAGGGGTTAAAAATTTGAAATAAGCTTATGACAGCCACTTCTGGGAAGCTGCCTAAGGACAGACAGAATTCCCAGTTTCCAAATTAAAGTCAGTATTTTATGATAGAATCTAAGTAAGTATTTAAGTTCCAAAAAAGATTTTGATGTTCAAACAGTTTAAGGAGCACTCTTCCCCAAATGCAATTTCCATACATAAAGAAACTAAATAGCAGTGAACAAGAACAACAAAAATCTCTACTTATATTCTAACTGGGGAAGAGTAGACAGAATTTTCTAAAAACTGAAATACCAGTATATTAGATGGCAATAAATGCTATAAAGAAATCAACTTAGAGTGAGTGTAGGAGTGCTAGGACCAGAGTTTCTATTTTAAATATGGTGATTAGTCAAAATGTCAGAGTAACATCTGAGCAAAGACCCGAATAAATCGAAAGAGCCATGTAATACTTTAACAAGGAACTGTCCAAGCAGAGGAAATAGCAAATAAAAACTCCCTGGCAGAGCAGCTCAGTGGTGAAGCACACTTGCCCAGCATGCGCCAGGCAAAAATGCCCTGAAGTGAAAATATGTTTGAGAAATACTTTGCAGGCTAGGTTGTAATGGGTTTTTGTTGTTGTTGTTGTTGTTGTTGTTGCATGCAAGGTAAGTGCTCAACCACTAAGCTACAACCCGCCTCCTAATGGTAAATTTTAGCATATTAAATGGCTGAATTAAGAAATACTTGGTAAAGAATTATTTGGGGTTTGTCTGAAAGGTTGCTCTCAGAGAAGATTAGCATTTGAGTTTTAGCAGATGAGGTGGGGAAGATCTGCCCTCAGAGAGGGCAGGTACCACTCTCATTGGCCAGCTAGGACAGAATAAATACGGAAGGTGAATTGGTCTCTGCTCCAAGAGCTGGGTAGACCTTCCCCCTTTTAAAAATTTTTATTTGTTCTTTTTAGATACACATGACAATAGAGTATATTTTGACATATTATACATACATGGAATATAATTTCCCCTTCTTGGAATTGAACATGATATGAAGTTACACTGGTCATGTATTCACACATGTATATAGGAAAGTTATGTCCAATTCATTCTACTGTCTTTCCTATTCCCATCCCTCCTCTCATTCATTCCCCTTTGTCTAATTGAATGAACTTCTATTCTTCCTCCACTCCCATTATGTGTTAGCATGTGCATATCAGACAGAACATTCAGCCTTTGGTTTGGGGGAGATTGGCTTATTTCACTTAGCATGATAGTCTCCAGTTCCATCCTTTTACCAGCAAATGCCATAATTTCATTCTTCTTTATGGTTGAGTAATATTCCACTGTGTATACATATCACACTTTCTTTATCCATTCATCTGTTGAAGAGTACCTAGGTTGGTTCCATAGCTTAGCTACTGTGGACTGAGCAGCTATAAACATTGATGTGGCTGTGTCCCTGCAGCTCTGCTGATTTTACGTCCTTTGAGTATAACATTAGGAATGGGATAACTGGGTCAAATGGTTCCATTCCAAATTTTTTGAGGAATCTCCATACTGCTTTCCATATTGTTGTACCAGGTTGCAGTCCCACCAGCAAAAGGGTATGAGTGTACCCTATTGTTGCTTGTATTCTTAGTAACTGCCATTCTGACTGGAGTGAAATAAAATCTTAGAGTACTTTTGATTTGCATTTCTCTATTTGCTAGAAAATGTTGAACATTTTTTCATATATTTGTTGATCCATTGTATTTCTTCTTCTGTGAAGTGCCTGTTCAGTTCTTTTGCCCATTTATTGATTGGGTTATTTGGTTTTTGGTGTTAAGTTTTTGAGTTCTTTATCTATCCTTGAGATTAACACTGTATTTGAGGTGGCAAAGATTTTCTCCCATTCTGTAGACTCTCTCTTCATGTTCTTGATTCGTTCCTTTCCTGTAAAGAAGCTTTTCCCATTTATTGATTCTTGATTTTACTTCTTACACATTAGGAGTCTTCTTGAGGAAGTTGGTTCCTAAGCAGACATTATGGAGAGTTGGGCTTACTTTTTCTTTTTGTAGGTGTAGGGTCTCTGGTCTAATGCCTAGGTCCTTGATACACTTGGAGTCAGGTTTTGTGCTTGGTGAAAGATAGGGGTCTGATTCATTTCGCTACATATGGATTTGCAGTTTTCCCAGCACCAATGTATGTTTTTCTTTTCTCCAATGTATGTTTATGATGCCTTTGTCTAGTATGAGATAACTGTATTTATGTGGGTTTGAGGATAGGCCTTTTCTTACTGCCTTGAACATCAGAACTGTCAGCTCACGGGCATTTGGACTCGAGGACTTACACCATCAGCTCTCCAGGTTCACAGGCTTTTGGCCTTGGACTGAGAGTTACACCATTAGCTTTCTCGGTTCTGAGGCCTTTAGACTTGAACTGAGCTATGCTACCAGCATCCCAAGATCTTCAGTTTGCAGACTGCCTGTCATGTACTCCTTAGCTATCATAGTTGTGTGAGCCAATTCCTCTAATAAATTCCATCTCATGAATCTATAATAGGTATCCCATTGGTTCTGTCTCTCTGAAGAACACTGACTAATACAAATTGGAAGATACTGCAGTGCTTTGAGCAAAAGAATGACATGATTTGACTTCATTTTAAGACAATTACTCTGTGGTGCTAAGATCAGATGCCAAAAAGCAAGAGAAGTAGGGTAATAAATTAGGAGGCTACTGAAATAGTTCAGATGAAAGATAGGGGGCTGGGGTTGTGGCTCAGTGATACAGTGCTTGCTAACATGTGCGAGGCCCTAGGTTCAATCCTCAGCACCACATAAAAATAAATAAATAAAATAAAGGTATTTTGTCCAACTACTATTAAAAAAATTTTTTTAAAAAGAAAGAAAGTAAGATGGTAGTGGTTGAATGGCTGGTGGTAGTGATTGGTGGTGGTGGAAAGTCATATTTCGATGATTAAGCTGACAGAAATTGCTGATGAATTGAATATAGGGTCTGGAAAGAAAACAAAGGATGACTCCAGTAGTGATTTAAGGAACTGGAATGATAAAAATCCCATTTAACTGAGATGAAAACTATGAGGGGAGCAGGTTTGGGTGAAGAATAAAAATTTAGATTTGGACTTAAAGTTACTCAAAAGTTCTGCTTAGAACAATGATTGATACACAATACTCTGAAAGGATTAATCTTTAGTACCACTTTAAATATTACTTTACTACCAGCAGCTACCATTTATTGTCCATCATGTGACAGGTACTGTGCTAGAATCTTAGTAAGTTCTTATAAGTCTTATTAGGTCACGAAGATCTTCCAAAATAGGTTTTATTTTTACTATATGACAGATAAGTAAACTTAAGCCAAGAGAAAGTCTCTTTGCCCAAGGTCTCAAATAAGAAGTGAGAAAAGGTCAGTTTCAAACTGACTACAATGTCTATGCTACTTCCACTAGGCTAGGTAACTCTCCCAGGCTCCTCTGTCTCCTAGCCTTGCACTGAATTTTCCTCTGGAATTCCAGGTTTTCAACCCCCCTACACCTCAGGGGTCCTGGTGCTCTGTTTGGACCCTGATAAATCCCACCATGGAGGCAGTTCGTATCCATTATACTACCACCACCTGCTGGGTCCCTGCTGGGCATACATGGGCAGTTACAAGAGAATAAAGCCTTGCCTCTCTCTGTTCCTGCCAGATGACTAGAATCTTAGCTGCCATACACTACCCATCTGATCTGATTTCAGTTTTACAGTAAGACAAACTTAGGAGTACCCACCATGCAAGTCCTGCCCCCCATCTTTCCAGAGTCAAGTATGAAGCTGTCCCTATTCCCTGGGGTTGAACCACCATAAAGTCTACTTTACTTATGCCAGCTTCTCATTTTATTCAGAAAAAAAAAAAAATCTAAAGTCCTTATAAGAGTCTGTAAGACCTTATATGATCTGGCCTTGTACAACTATCTCTCTAGTTGCAGTTCTGACAACTATACCCTTATTTCCACTATTCCAATGACAATGACCTCCTTGCTCTTCTCTGAACACACCACACTTATTGGTGCTTCAAAGTCTTCATACTTGCTCTTTGCCACATCTAAATGCCCTTCTTCCTGGATATGCAAATGGAATGTTCCCTCATTTCCTTTAGGTCTCTGCTCAAACATCACCTTGGCAATCAGAAATGCCTTCTTTAACCAACCTTTGCAAAATAGCTCCTCCATATGATGTTATTCTCTGTCCTCTCATCCTGCTTTACTTTTCCTATTGACACCTGTCTTAGCCCATTTTGTGTTACTATAACAAAATACTTGAGACTGGGTAATTTATATTGAACAGAAACTTATTTCTTGTAATTCTAGAGGCTGGGAAACCAAGCTCAAGGGTCTGGCATCTAGAAAGAGCCTTAATGATACATCATCCCATGGTGGAAGGCAGAAGGACAAGAAAGAGAACCTACCTGAAACCTACGGAAAGCCGTTTTTTAAAGGCATTAAACCCACCCACGAGAGCAGAGCTCTCATGGTCTAATCACTTCTTTTATTTATTTACTTTTTAAATTTTTTGTAGTACTTGGGATTGAACCCGAAGGTGCTTTACCATGGATCTATATCCCTAGACCTTTTTATTTTGAGACAGAATTTTTGCTAATTTATTGAGGCTGGCCTGGAACTTGTCACCCTCCTGCCTCAGTCTCCAGAGCAACTGTGATTACAGGCATGTGCCACCCCACCCAACAGCCTAATCACTTCTTAAAGGCCTCACTTCCCAATGTTGTTACACTGGCAATTAAATTTCAATGAGTTTTGAAGGGAAAAAACATTCAAAGCAACAACTATTACCTAATTTTTTTTTCTTATTTGCTTATTCTTTCCTTCATTAGAGTAAATTCTATGAAAATAAGGGTGCTGTTTCTTTTGTCTTATATCACCAGTACATAATAGTTGAATGAATAATGAGCCATTTTTCATGCTTCTCCAAAGACAACTTTAAAAAAGCTTTAAGGCATTTGGCACTTTTTGGCATGCTCTAGTCAACCACTTTGCTCCATTGGTCTCTCCATGACCTACTTCTCAAAGAGATTCATCTTAGGCTGAACAAGTCAAGGTGAACCCAGAAGTAATATGATGTATGTGAAATAAAATAGAGGTGCTGATGAAGCTGGTTTGCACCCTAAGATTTTCTGCCCACTGTTCTTTCTACAAGTGGCTTGCTGCTGCCCTCAAAACAACTGTGGACTATTTCTTTCAAAACAGCAGCAAAACCATGCACACTGGCACATATCTGTAATCCCAAAGACTCAGGAGGCTAAGGCAGGAGGATAAATTCAAGGCCAGCCTAAGCAACCTAGCAAGACCCTATCTTTTTTTCTTTTTTTTTTTTTTTTTAGCAAGACCCTATTTCAAAATAAAAAATAAACAGGACTGGGGTTATAGCTCTATGGTAAAGCAACCTGAGTTCAATCCCCAGTAACAAAAAAAGAAAGAAAATTAGAAAGTAGTAGTAATAATAATAATACTACAAGGGGATGAAAATTCTGAAATAGCCAGAGTGCTCAGCAAACTCTCTCCCCAAAAAGCAAAACTACAATGGAACAAAATGATCAAAAACAATCATTTCAAGCTGGATGTAGTGGCACACATCTGTAATACCAATGACTTGGGAGGCTGATGAGAGAAGACACAAGGTCTAGGTGGCAATAACTTAGTGAAGTCCTGTCTCAAAATAAAATAAAATATAAAGGGCTGAGGATGTAGTTCAGTGGTAGAGCACTTGTCTAGCATGTGTGGGCCATGGGTTGGATCTCCCAATACCGCACAAAAGAAGAAAAGAGGAGAGAAAAAAATACTACAGCCTTTTCAGGCCTCTGGGGTTTTGCTGGGGGCAGTTCTTCCTTTATTTATTTATTTTGAGATGTTGGAAACTAAACCCATGGCATAAAGCATGTTAGACAAACACTTTACTACCAAGCTATTCTCCCAACCCCTGAAATGTTTTGTTTTTGTTTTTAAGATGTGGTCTCAGGGGCTGGGGTTGTGGCTCAGCGGTAGAGCACTTGCCTAACTCTTGCAGGGCTCTGGATTTAGTCCTCAGCACCACATAAAAATAAATAAATAAAATAAAGGTATTGTGTTCAACTACAACTTAAGAAAAAAAAAAGATGTGGTCTCACTATGCTGCCCAGGCTGGCCTCAAAACTCCTGGGCTCAAGCAATATTCCTGCCTTAGCCTCCAAAGTAGTTGGGACTATAGGCATGTACCACCATACCAGTTAGTTCTCTAAAATTAAATGCATACATTAAAGTGAGAAAAACCACTGAACCAAATTAATACTGGTGAAAGTGTATGACATTTTAGCCTGGAGCTATCCTTATTTCCAAGGCCCCCAGCTCCTGGGGTTAATTCTCTGGGATAGTGGGGGAGGGGACAGACTAGGCCAAGAGAACTACTGCTACCAGAGTAGGACAATTTAATTTGAAGCTGAGCATGGAAAATGCCAGGCCCAGAGTCATTGTTCAAATACAACAGTGAGACAATCTGGAGAACAATAGCAAATAATCCAGGATCCAGGAAGGCCACTACTTCAGCTACTCTGAGGCCATAATACTAGTTGGTACAAACCATAAATCCAAGATAAACCAAAAATTTTAAGAAGATTCTAGGGAAAAAAACCAGTATAGTGAGTGTTGATAATCTTTCATGGGATCCCTAGTGGTCCAAAAGGCATAACACTTACTTAGGAAACACTTGAGAGAATCCTAACTACTGACCTTAAGTGAACATAAAAAGGCCTTGAACTCACCAAAACTAAAAGCCAAAGCAGAGTCATAAATTGAATGCATTTTCCCAAACCACATACAGATCCATTAGCAAAGCGTAAAATAAAAGTCTTCCAAGCCTAGGATTTAAGCACAACCCCTGACCAATGATTGGCTGGCCACTAATCAATGCCCAGGAGTGGTCTTTAGAAAGTCAAATTTGAAAATTAAAATAAAAATTTTAAGAAATATGCCAGATGCAGAGGCACACACCTGTAATCCCAGCAGCTCAGGAGGTTGAGGCAGGAGGATCGTGAGTTCAAAGCCAAGCCTCAGCAACAGTGAAATACTAAGCAACTCAGTGAGACCCTGTCTCTAAATAAAATACAAAAAGGGCTGGGGATGTAGCTCAGTGGTTGAGTGCCTCTGAGTTCAATCCTTGGTATCCCCTGCCCCCCAAAAATTTAAGAAATATGACCAGAGACACCAGTAGTCACACAGTGAAAAAAAAAATGACCAATTTACAAAAGACTCAAAGTCACTAAACAAAAACTCTAGCAACAATACCCTCTCAGTGGTGAGAGATCTGAATCAAGAGTTGCAACAATATAGTGTTTTAAACATATGCCTTTCAACAACAAAAATCATGAAAAATGCAAAGCATGGCCTATTTGGAATAAAGGCAGGAAATAAAGAAATAAAGACAGGCAATGTTAGATCCAAATATTATACAATCAAAATATTGATATCAGGAGATAAAATCTTCAAAGCAGCATTTATAAATGTTAGAACTAAAGAAAGTCATACTTTAAATAATTAAAATGAAAATATAATTTGACTCATCGAACACATAATATCAATAAACAAAATTTACAGAAGTAAAAAGAACCAAACTGAAATTGTTTTTTGAAATGAAACATTAAAGAGGGGCTCAACAGCAAATCTGAGTTGGCAGAATTACTAGACTTGAAGGCAGAGCAATATAGATTATGCAATATAAAAAACAAAAGAACAGATGAAGAAAAATAAGAGTCTCAGAGATCTACAGGATATTAAAAAAAAAC
This sequence comes from Callospermophilus lateralis, assembly GCF_048772815.1. Taxonomy (NCBI): domain Eukaryota; kingdom Metazoa; phylum Chordata; class Mammalia; order Rodentia; family Sciuridae; genus Callospermophilus; species Callospermophilus lateralis. Next base: position 150,273,399 of record NC_135306.1, on the reverse strand, counting down.
ATACAAGTAATAAGAGTCTCAAAAGGAGGAGAGAAGTAGAAAGAAAAAAATCTTTTAAGATATAATGGCCCCAAACTTCCCAAATTTGACTTAACAACAACAATAACAACAAAAAGGTTTATGCGTTGGAGACATGGTATTCAGGGTGGTGGTACAAGGAAATGAACTGGAAACTTTAAGTGGAGCCTAGTGGGAAGTCCTTAAGCCACTTGAGACTTGACCTTGTAAGGGATTATGGGATCCCATCCTTTCTGGCTTCATGTCTGATGATGTGATCTCCTGCTTTCACATATGCTACTACCACTAAAATTAATCATAAGGGGCTGCAACTAGGGGTGGGGGGAGGGTGTCACAAGAACCTGTACCATGCCTGCAAAATGGTGAGTTAAATAAAACCTTTTTTCTTATAAGCAGGCTGCCTCCTGGTTTTTTTTAAAAAGGCTGGGCTGGGGTCGTGGCTCAGTGGCAGAGTGCTTGCCTTGCACATGTGAAGCACTGGGTTCAATCCTCAGCACCACATAAAAATGAACAAACAAAGTGAAGACATTATGTCCAGGTATAACTAAAATTAAATGCCCATCCAACAAACACAATGAACTCCAAGCAGTATAAACACAAAAAGATCCATACCTATATATGGTAAAATATTCAGTAAAACCACTGAAAATCAATGGGAACTTTCCAAAAATGGAAAGAGAAAACAACTTCCCAGATAAAAGACAACACTAATAAGATTAACAGATGACTTCTTATTAAACCTATCTTTTGAAATTGAAGGCCACATAAATACATTTCCAGACAAGTAACAATTGAGAGAATTCACTGCTAGCAACCTGTGTTTAAAAAAAAAAAAAAAAAAAAAACACTAAAGAAATACTAATACTGAAAGGAAGTGATAATAGTAATTCAAATTCATACAAAAAACTAAAGAGCACCAGTAAAGGTAACCAGATAGATAGGATATATAATAGTACAGTATTTTTTTTCTTAACTGTTTAACTATAAAACTGTATTGTTAGCTTTATGATATGTAAGGATGTAATATAAACATATAATATAAACATAAGAGTCCAAAGTAAAGGAGCATGGGAATGGAGCTATATAAGAGCAAATTTTCTATATTTTATTGACATTAGTTCTGTATCTGAAATATTATAATGCCATAAGTAATAATAAGTTAGGATGCATATTTTAATACCTAAAGTAACCACTGGAAGAATAAACTTAAAAATTTTAAGGATCAACAAACAGCAAATAAAAAGGGATAAACTACTAATCCATGTCACAATATGGATTAACTCTGAAAATATTGTGCCAAAGGAAAAGAGCCAAAGCGAAAAAAAAATGTATTTTATCATTCTATTTATACGAAATGTTCAGAACAGGCAAGTCTACAGAGACAGACAATAGATTTTTGGTTGTCTAGAACTCAAAAGAAATGAAGATTGACAATAAATAGAATCAAAGAGATTTCTCTGGACTTAGAATAGTTTAGATTTTGGTGACAGTTGTACAACTTTGTAAATTTGCTAAAACATTGCATTATAAACTCAAAATGGGTGGATTTTATCATCTACAAATTATACCACAATAAAGCTGCTAAAAATACAAGTTATTGATTCAAGAAGAAGTTATAGTGACACCCCCAGCCCCAACATTTTCATTTTATATACATGAACTCATGTTCTTGTATTGGGCCTTGCGTAACGTGTTACAGATTCAGAGGTCGATGGGACAAAATTTCCGATAGCCATGGAAACTGGCAATTAATGGCAATCTAGTACAGTTAGTATACTGTCAGAATATAAAGAAAGAACAACTAAAATGAGGGGACGGTGAAATGCTGTGCTGTCACTTGGCAGCAATATGCTCAGTTAAAGGATTCTATTTCCCAGCCTCCAAGTTAGATAGGGGTGGCTATCTGATAAGTTCTGTTCTGTGAGGCGTAAATGAAATTCCAGGAAGAACTTCTGGGAGGGCTGAATAAAAGGAATTGTGCTAGCTTGGGAAAAGATATTCTTCCTCCCTGCCCTTCCATTTCCCTTGACTATTCCCCACCATCTAGAATTAAACATGATGATTAGAGCTCAGTGGTCTTCTTTTCCCTGTAATCTGAAGAATGGAAACCTTAAACCCAGAAAGGCAGAAGCAGCTTTGATAAGCTCATGAAACAACCATTTTAGCTCTGGACTAGGGACCTCTTACTTTTTTTTACATGAAAAATAAAACTCTATGCTTTTAATCCATTATTATTTTAGATTTCTGTTATATGTGGCTAAACCTAAACCTATTTAATAGGAGAGAAACTATAGGTTTCAAAAAAAGATATGTTCTGAAGGATGACATGAATTCTACAGAAAGAAAAGAAGGAAAGGCCATTTGTGAGATTATACCAGCACAGAGCGAGACATTCAGAGAACATCAAGCAGTTCTGGAAAGATAAAGCACAGAACCTAAGGGGAAATACGGAAAGAATATTATCATTCCTATCTCTGTTTCTCAATAGTGTCCACTCAAGTTTTACAAGAACATCAAAACACCAGATATAGCATGGCTACAGGTCATTTCATGATCCCAGAGATCACTGAACTTTTCTGTTTTAAATACTCAGTGAGGTTGTAATTTGTCTGCCTGATTCTTTTTTTCCTGCTTCATTTTAAACACAAAGAGGTAAAGGGGCTATCTCTGTTTTATTTAGTACTAAATTACTAAAGAAAGGGCCTGGTACAAAAGTAGAAAACTTCTATAAAAACTTTTTAACTAGATTAATGAAATAATTAATGAAAGATGAATAAGTGAAGAAAGCATTTATTGGTATCCAAGAGCTTAATTTCATTATAGAAATTAACATTTTTTCCTAACAGTATAAGAACTCGTAATCCTCCTCCAAATGAATTTAAGAAAGCAGGCCAGGCACAGTGGCATATGCCTGTAATCCCAGTGGCTTGAGAAGCTGAGGCAGGAGGATTACGAGTTCAAAGCAGCACTAAGAACTCTGGGAGATCCTATCTCTACATAAAATTTTTAAAAGGGCTGGGGATATGGTTCAGAGATTAAGCGCCCTTGGGCTCAATCTCCAATACCAAGAAGAAGAAGAAAGAAGAATAAAGAAGAAGAAGAAGAAGAAGAAGAAGAAGAAGAAGAAGCAGCAGCAGTAGTAGTAGTTAGCATGGGTAGTAGTAGTAGTAGTAGCAGCAGCAGTAGTAGTAGTATTAGTAGTAGTAGTTAGCATGAGTTTTATACCAGTAATTCAACTTTGGATTGTGTTGGATTTCACCAGTTGTCCCTGCCCAGTGTTTTACTGCCCAATGTCCTTTTCCTATCCAGGAGACAATCCAGATCCCACACAGAAGCCCAGTTTTTCTTTTTAAATATTTTTTATTAGTTGCAGATAAACAAAATACCTTTGTTTTATTTATTTATTTACTGTGGTGCTGAGGATCGAACCCAGTGCCTCACATGTGCTAGGCAAGCACTCTACCACTGAGCCACAACACCAGTTCAGGAGCCCAGTTTTTTATGATAGTATCTGTTTCTTCATCCTGTCTGCCCAATGTAATCAGAAGTGCACATTAGAGTTTTGCATTTTACAATTCTGTACATACATTTCATTTCAGAAAAGGTTTCAATTTAAAGATGAAATGGGAAATCTGACTTAAAGGAATCTGTTAAGAATCTCAATATCTGAAAGGCTTCCACATGCAAAAGCCCAACAATCAGCTTTTCAGCGTGCCTGAAAATGAGATGCTCATCAGCAAAAGGTCAGGTTTCAACCACCAGAGCATTTAGCCCATTAAAATCACTTTAAAAAAATAACTTTTCAGCTAATCAAAACATAACAAAGGGCTGGGATTGTAATTCAGTGGTAGAGTGCTTTTTTAAAAAAAGATGTGGCATTTATACACAATGGAATATTACTCAGCACTAAAAAATAATAAGATCATGGCATTTGCAGGGAAATGGATGGCATTACAGCAGATTATGCTAAGTAAAGTTAGCCAATCCCCCAAAAAAACAAATACCGAATGTCTTCTCTGATATAAGGGGGGTGACTCAAAATGGGGTAGGGAGGAAGAACATGGCAAGAAGATTACCTCTAGATAGGGAAGAGGGATGGGAGGGAAATGGTGGGAGAAGATGAATTGCATGGAGGGTGGAAGGAGACCCTCATCATTGTACAAAATACATGTATGAAGATGTGGGGAGGGGGGGAAAAAGAATGGGTCTTATTATTGCCCAGGCAGGCATCAAACTTGGAATCCTCCTGCCTTGGTCACCTAAGTAGCCAGGATTACAGGCACATGCCACAGTGCCCAGCTTATTGTGCATAATTTTTAAACTAATTCTCTTTAGGAAAAAATGAGAGACATAGAGATTTTATTCAAACAGAAGATGGTGTAATGAAGCTCCTTACTTTGACTGTATGTTCTGCTGGAGTTTTAGAGTCAAGCTAGCCCCATGTGCAATTAGCAGTGAAGATTTCAACTCTTCTGCCTCTGGGCTCTAATAAAGGGGGTCTTTGCTGGAGGAACTATATTGCTTCAGAACAATCAAAGGCTCTATTCTTCAAAGCCTACCTGCTTCAAGTTTTCAGCCTCTGTATTTATTATGTCCAAGGAACTTCAGGAACTAGACCATGTTGGTCTATACACTTATCTCTGTCCCTGACCTGCCAGGTGCTTATTCTTATCTACCTATTATATAAATGCAAGTGTTAGGGAAAGGGGCTCATAGTTTCTGATATAATGCAAGTAAAGCTGACCAAAGTTTAGATGGTTTTGTAGGCACTGGATACTCAAAACAATGGAATTTATTATTTTTTGTCTTGCCTTTTTAGCAGTAAAATATACATAAGCATAAATTTACTACTTTAACCATTTTAAAGTATACAGTTTAATATAGTGCATTAAATATATTCACATTGCTGTGTAACCATCACCGCCATCCATCTCCACAGCTTCTCATCTTCCCAGTGTGACTCCCCGTATCCATTAAACAAGAACTCTCCGTTGCCCCTCCCCACCCAGACCCTGACAACCACCCTTCTACTTTCTGTTCCTATGAATTTAATAAGTTTCTAGGAATCTCATGTAAGAATCACATAATATTTTTGCTTGTGTGAATGACACTTCACATAATATCTGCAAGGTTTATCCATGTCATAGCAGAAAAACACTGTTTTTGTCATTACAAAACACTACAGACTTCGCGTCTCAGATAAATTATAAGACAGACCATCATTTATTAGCTTTTCAAGACAATCAAAAGCTCACTGTAGGATTTTTCCCCCTCCAATACCACTGAGATTTCCAAATTGATTTGTAATATGGAACAAATATTTCTAAATAGATAATTTAGATGGAGCATCTTTTGCTGCTCTCAAAATAAATTCTAACATATTCATTAGGAAGTAAAATGACCCTCAATAAAAAAAGACAATGTGTTATCAGTGTTTGGATAAATAAGATTAATGTTTAGAATAAGCTATTCATTTGCTTCTTTTTAAATTTTTTCATATATATTTTTAGTTGTTGATGGACCCTTATTTTATTCATTTATTTATATGCAGTGCTGAGAATTGAACCCAGTGGCTCACACATGCTAAGCAAGTGTTCTACCACTGAGCCACAATCCCAGCCCATATTCATTTGCTTTGATATCAATAAAACTTTCTTGCAGGAGAATAAATATGCATCTGATTATTACATATAACACATCTACAACCATTTCCTACTCCAAAGTAGTATATTTTTTAACGTTGCTAACAAATTCTTATTATCCACACTGATGGGCCAAGAATTATACTTTAACCAGCAAGACCAATATGAATAAAAGTGTGAATGATCTTACTATAATCAGAAAATACTTCCTCATTCTCAGAGATATCATTTATTGTTTGCTTTCTCACCTCTCCCCAAACCTCACCTCCCAAACTTGAATCCCATGTGTCCCTGTACACTGCTTGTTCTGACCCTCATCTCTCTCTCATCTCCTCCCGATCTTTTCCACCACACTCTCTATAATTCAAGATTAGCAAAATCCTCTGTAACTTCAACCTCTCCTGTGAATGTCCCCTTCACCTTCTTGCCCTTAAGTGAAATCTGGCTATCTCTCATGACAATGTTTTCCTTTGGAGTCCTTTCAAATGGGAGCTGGTTTTGTCTCTACTCCCCATCTATCACTGAACCTTAAAACTTACTGTTGCTTCCATTTCCTTCTCCATACAAACATCCAGTTTTGAATTTAAATTCAGCATCATTCCTCCTTATAGGCCTTTATTACTCTTACCCCTGCCCCTATCTGCAATTAGGAATGAAATACAGAGCTTTGTGCATAGCAATGCTAGGCAAACACTGTACCATTAAGCTACATTCCTTTTTCTTTTGATCTTCCAGTCTCAACCTCCCAAGTAGCTGGGATTATAGTGTGTCACCACACATGCCTAGCTCTTTACTACTCTCCGGTTACTCTCTTCTAATACCTTAAAGATTGTGGCTCCGGGCTCACTGTCATTCTAATCATTCTTGTCATTAATTCATAATAATGTCAATAACTACATAAACAATGGTTATAAAACATTGCCAGATAAAACCAAAAGCTCACTGTAGGATTTTTCCCCCTTCAGTGCCATTGAGATTTCCAAACTGATATTTAATCTAGAACAAGCATTTCTAAATAGATAATTTAGATGGAGCATCTTAGTACTCTCAAAATAAGTTCTAACATATTCATTAGGAAGTCAAATGACCCAATAAAAAAGACAACATGGTATCAAGGTTTGAATAAATAAGATTAATGTTTAGAATAAGCTTTTATAACTGCCTTCTCAGTTGCTTAACTTGCTCTCTTCCTTTGATCTTGACTTCTACCCTACCCTCAGCCTCTCATTTCCATGGTTATGACCTTGTCCTTGACTAATAACTGTAACCTTCTAGAGTATTTTTCTTTTGAGGGGAGGCAGTACTGTGGCTGAACCCAGGGGCTTATGCATGCCAGATGTTATGGTTTAGATATGAGTGGCCCCCAAAAGCTTATATGTGAGAAAATGAAAAAAAACTTTAGAGGTAAAAGGTTTGGATTATGAGAGCCTTGACCTATTCAGTGCATTAATACCAATAAGGATTAACTGGATTTTAACTGTAGGCAGGAAGGGTGTGACTGGAGGAGGTGTATCAATAGGGATGTGCCTTTGGGATATATGTTTTGTCCACGTGGCGGGAGGCTCTCTTTCTGCTTCCTGATATCCTGTGATGAGCTGCTTTCCTCTGCCACACCATTCTGCTATGCTATTCTGTCTCACCTCAGGCCCACAGCAATGAAGCCAGCCATGTATGAACTGGGACCTCTGAAACTGTGAGTGCCAAGTCAACTTTTCCTCCTCCAAAACTGTTCTTGTCAGGTCTTTTGGTGGCAGCAGCAAAAAAAGCTAACTAAAATACCAGGCAAGCACTTTACCACTGAGCTACTTTCCCAGCCCACTTTCTATAATATTAATATTAAATATCTCATTCTGTAACCATCTTCTATCTTTAGTTTGCTCACTATAGCATTTCAACTCTAACAATCCTTCAACCTATCTGGACATTCAACTCTACTAATTCTACCTGCACTTCATTACCCACCATTCTCCTCAGATTCTCATATCCCTCAGAACTGTAACTACTTTAAACTCCTTAGTCAATTTTTTATAAACATTCCTTTGCCCCTTTACCACTTGTATTAACACTAGTTTGATGAAATCCAATCTTGTTAAATCCAATTCACCATCTATTCACTGCTCACATTGGTACAAATGTTGGAAGGAAGAAAACATACCACTTATGCTTACTAAAGTTAAGTTTTAAACTCATGATCATCATTTTCATGTGGCTTTAAATGCTACCTGACAATCATTCTATATTTTCCTGGTCCATTCCTTTTCCTAAATATTGCATGCTTCGTCTGCTCTTAATCTCTTTCTCAACTAGTATTTTTGCTTTTCATGAGAACTTTCTCAAGCTTCTCCAGATTTACCTACCAAACTGTACTTGTGTTCACAAACTCTAACCTCTCCCCTATTACTACAGATGAACAATCCATGTTCAGCCCTCCAGTGATATATTAGATTCAATTTCCTCACCAATTGAAGGATACTACTCAAGTCACTTCCCCTATTTCTCAAGCATTAGAATTCCTATTCTCTTCTTTGCAGGGTTATTCATATTAACATGTTACTTGTCTCATCTAAAAGCATATATATAGGCTGGGTGCAGGTGGGGTGGCAAACATCTATAATCCCAGCAACTCAGGACACTGAGGCAGGAGGATTGTGAGTTCAAAGCCAACCTCAGTAACAGTGAGAAACTAAGTAACTCAGTGAGACCCTGTCTCTAAATAAAATACAAAAAAGGCCCAGGGATATGGCTCAGTAGTTAAACACCCCTGGGGTTAAAAAAAAAAAATACATATCTAAGATAAACTAAAAAATGCTTTCTTGATTCCATCTAACATGCCAGCTACAACTTTGTTTCTTTCCCTTCAGAGCAAAGTTCCTACAAAGAGCTAGTTTTATTTGTTCTTTCATCTTCTCTCCCATTTGGTGGGGGACAGATACAGGGGATTGAACTCAGGGGCACTCACCCACTGAGCCACATCCCCAGCACTATTTTACATTTTATTTAGAGACAGGGTCTCAGTGAGTTGCTTAGTGCCTTACTTTTGCTGGGGCTGGCTTTGAACTTGTGATCCTCCTGTCTCAGCCTCCCATTCTTTTGGTCACTCTCTGTCCAGATTTTCATTCTTACCATCCCACCACCACTGTCCTTATCAAAGTCACCAGTGACCTCCACCATGCAAAAACTTGTAATCAATTTTCAGCCCTCATCTTCCTTGACATATCAGCAGCACTTGACCCTCATAATCCTTTTATCTCCTCTTTATTTTTCTCCAGTGCTAGGGAACAAACCCAGGACCTCATGCATATTCTTTACCACTGAGATACATCACAGCCTTCTCTCTCCTTTAAAAAATGTTTTTCCTTACTCTTTGTAGTGTGTGTGTGTGTTTTCAGGTACTGGAGATTTAACCACTGAATCGCATTCCTAGTCCTACTTATTTATTATTTATATTTTGAAACAGGGTCTCATTAAATTACTTATTAGGGCCTTGCTAAATTGCTGTTGCTGGCCTCAAACTTGCAATCCTCCTGCCTTAGCCTCCTGAGTCACTGGGATTACAGATGTGTGCCACCGCTCCCAGCTTCCTTGCTCTTTTAAATACTTTCTTTACTTGGCTTCCAGACACTACACTCACCTGGGTTTTGGCGTGTTTGTTTTGTTTTTTCTCCTGTTGGTTCTGACAGCAACTTTTCAATTTCTAAATTTTGCCATGATCCAGATTCAAGTTTGAGCCTTTTATCTACCTCCATACATTCTCAAGGTCACCTCCTCTAATTCCATGACTAAATACCATCTATATTTTAATATTTACTACCTCCCAGCCTTCTGAAATGTTTCTCCTAAAGTCTTCCCCAGTTCAATAGATTGCAACTCCATGATTTCAACTGCACTGGTCAAAAATCTGCTGTTATTTGTGACTTCTTTTATTCTCATTCATCATGACTGGTCCATCAACAAATTTTTCTCAATTCTACTTCTACCTCTAAATTATATCCAGTTTTCAATAAATTTTTACTACTTCCACTTCTACCATTTTAATCTAAATTACTATCAATTCGCACAGGATTAATGCTATTGCCTTCTAATTGGTCTGTTTTTGTTTTTTTGTTTAGTACCAGGGACTGAACCCAGAGGCACTTTACTACTGCGTTACATCCCCAACCCTTTCTACTTTTTATTTTAAGACAGGGTCTCACTAAATTGCTGAGGCTGGCCTTGATCTTATGATCCTTCTGCCTCTGCATCCCAAACTGCTGGGATTACTGGCGTGTGTATACCTAGCTAGTCTTCCTGTTTTTGCATGTGTCCTTCTTGAACCATACCGGGCTTGGCCTCAGGGCTCTGGACTTGTTCCCTCTGCCTTGAAAATTCTTCTTTCAGTTCCCTCTCTCATTTACCACCAGTCTTAATTAAAAATCACCTTCCAGTAAGGCTTTCTTTGGGTCCCTATCTTAACAATTCAAACTTTCACTTTCAACCTTTCTTCTTTGATTTATAGTTATTCTTTCCCACTTAACTATGCTACTTAATATTTTGTTTTTTACCCTGTTAATGGTGTCTTCCCCAATAAAATATAAGTTCCACTGTAATAGGAATTTCCCATCTATTTTGTTCACTGTTTGCCTCCCATGTTAGAACAGTACCCAGAATATGGCAGATAAAATTTGAGACATCCCTCTATTCTATGGTTCAGATGACACACAAATCATGGACAATGAAAGTTTGCATTAGTCACTACCTACTATTTGTCAGATGTTAATCCCAGTTGGTCTCATTTATACTATTATACTTATTCTTCATAATAATCCTGAGCCTTCAGAGACCAGCTGCTGACAAAATGTGCACATGTGCACACACACACACACACACACACACACACACATACACACATGCGCGGGGTTCAGCAGAAAGGAAGGCTAGGGACTAATGGAAGATGAGAAAATGGCCCACGGAGAGGTGAGGATCACAAACAGAAAGATGATATGATGGAAAGTTACCATTCCAGTAGAAAGCAGATTTCATGTTTGGTCTACATGTTTATACAGTTCTCATAATCAAGGGATGTGCTTTCCTGGCTTCTATTTTACATTCTTGCTTGGTAAAATTGTCTTCCCCCTGGTCTGAGAATTCCTGAGAAACTGTCCTTTCACTTCTGCAAGCTCAAAATCCAGCTATCACAGAGAACATTCCCATAAATTTTTATTAAATTGAACTCAACAATTATTTGAGGTATTTATTCTATTTCACTCATGACAAATGCGAGCTTTCAGCAACATTATGTAACACACTCTGGGTGCATAGACCCTCTAATTGATAGAACAGGAATTTGAACTCAAGTTCCCTGTCTGTCCCCTATTGTTGTAATATAACATATTATACAAAAGTCATAATCACTAGTTGAACACTACCATATCCCCATCTTCATCTGATAAGTGAAGCGTAGAAGTGAACTTCATAAGTTCACCACTTCAACATTCAAACATTTTTCCCAATTCTTTTCCCCACCCACCCACTTTCTTCACTTTCCTGTCCCTCTGTATTCATACCTGCCTGACCATTTAGTATGTAAAGTCCTCTTTTTTTTTTTAGAGAGAGAGAGAGAGAGAATTTTTTAATATTTATTTTTCAGTTCTCAGTGGACACAACATCTTTTCTATTTGTATGTGGTGCTGAGGATCAAACCCAGCGCCCGCGCATGCCAGGCAAGCGCATTACCGCTTGAGCCACATCCCCAGCCCTGTAAAGTCCTTTGAAGGCAAAGACCATGTCTGATTCTTCCTTCAAGTCCTCTAAGCATATACCCACAGGTACTTTGGAAATGTTTGTTAAATTGAAAATACTAAAAATCAAACAGATAACTTTTTTAGTTTCCAAAGCATTTCCATAGTCTAACAACTCAAAGGGGAATCAGGTCTGGGATCAGCCTCTACTTTATAAGTGAAAAAGCCTAAAAGAAGAGAAGCCCTTTGCCCAGACTTTACTCCTCATACTGCAAGCTCAGCATTCCTTATAACATGTAATAATGTTCACTATATTTTGAGGAGCCAAGAAGATGGCTGAAGCAAGAAAGAGGATCAAGATTGACAAAAGATTGTAGCACATTATAAATTATTCACTTAACAACATAAAGAGCACATCCTGAAAAAGTAAGCAGATGTGGCATTCATAGAAGAGCCACAGGCGTGGTTTAAAATCAACTCATGTCTAATGACACTCTGCTCTGTATATTCCTTGTGTAAATCACTTGGAAGAGACAGATGATAAGAGAGTAAGATACACTGAAGAGGCTTAAGTAGCAGAAATGAGACCTACACACTCAGAGCTTAAAATCCTGATGGCAGACAAAATCAGACACATGCCTTCAAGTCACAGTTTAAAATAATATTAAAAAGGCAAAACAATAAGAGCCAAATGAATTTTATAGGTAACCTGTGCGTCTGTACAACTATCACAGGATTTAATATGGGAGAGAAAAGGATCACCATGAGAGACTGCATCTGTGTTTTTTTGGTTTCTAGGGTTTCTGCTGTTTGGGGGAACTTGAATTCAAATTCCTATTCTATCAGTTAGAGGGTCTATGCACCCAGAGTGTGTTACATAATGTTGCTTTGCTTTCCTTTTTGTTTGTTTATTTTTAAAGAAGAACATGATTTACCATGAAAACTGTGGCAGAGTTTGAGACAGAACTAGGCTTGGGATTCCTATGGAATGGGAGAGGAAAAACAACAGAACAGAAGAGAAGACAGGTCCAAAGATTCCCATGCTACTTCCTACGTGAAGCTCTGCGAAGCTTTCCAGCTAGAACTAACCCCTGTCTTCTGTTCCAAACACACTGAGTGATAGCTCCATGCTAAACCCACTTCAAGTTAGAAGACTTAGCCAGGGGAGGTGGCGCATGCCTATAATCTCAGCAGCTCAGGAGGCTGAGACAGGAGGATCTCGAATTCAAGCCAGTCTTAGCAACAATGGTGAGGCGCTAAGTAATGCAATGAGACCCTGTCTCTAAATAAAACACAAAATAGAGCTGGGGATATGGCTCAATAGGTGAGTGCCCCTAAGTTCAATCCCCGATCACCCCCCACACACATACAAAAAGACAACTTATTTGTTTATGCAACTGCTTCCCTCCTACGCAGAAAGTTCTGAAAGCAGCAGATATCTTATAAACCTGTGGGGTTTTCCACTGGCTAATAAAGCCAAGCACAGTGTAAGTACACAGTTTGATCAACTTAGAACTTGACAGAAACTCAAAGATCATTTAATTCAAGCCTTTTGTTTTGCAATGAGAAAAGAGACCAAGTGACTCTCTCAAAATCATAGAGCAAGTCAATGATAGAGCCAGAAATGGGCCTCCGGCCTCCAGACTCTCAGCCAGAAGAGTGGCAGTGAAGCTGCTCTTTCTATCCAAAGTACAAGAGATTTCCACTGCCTACTGGCTAGTTATAAGACTACTGGGCCCTTGAAGTGGGAGGTCTAAGACTCTGAATCAGGAACTGCTGCATTCCAAACAGCTGACATGCAGAATACCAGGGCCAAGTCCTTTGTCTCAGGACAGAAGGGCTCAGAAAAAACTGGCAGAACAATCTCTATTTGATGCAAAGGCCCCAGAACACTATGGACTGCAGGCTAGGGCAGTGGACCAGTAAGGATTTCATTCTGATGAAGCTAAAGAAAAACTGAGGGGAAATGGGAGTTTGGGAGCAATGGAGAGGTAGATTCATTTGCTCAGCAACAGTGACAATGAGAAGCACTCTAGGTGCAAAAGAAAGAGACTCTATTAGAAGAAGCTGAGGGCTTAGGAAATGATAGAGAGAGTAATTTCAGGACTCAGTGAAAATTTCCCAGGGAAGCACCTCTCTAATTTGAGACTTGATGGTATATATATATATATATAAATAAAATAAAAACAAACAAAAATCAGACTGGAGCATGTATGATGCCAAAGAAGATCCCAGTACAGAATAATGCAGCTTGAGTGATCCAAGTCTCCTCATTCTCCATCACTGCTGCAGCCCAATCACCATCACCCTCCATCAGAACCACTGGGAACTCATTTAAAACATATTTTTTTTTCTTTTTTTCAGTGGTGCTGGGGATTGAACCCAGGGGCTTGTGCATGCGAGGCAAGCACTCTACCGATTGAGCCATATCCCCAGTCATTAAAACATAATTTTACATATAAATTTAAAATTTAAATTCCTCAATTTTAAAAGGAATAAAGGATTTGAACAGATATTTCTTAAAAGAAGGTATACAAATGGATGATGAAGAGCACATGAAAAGATGTTCAATATCACTGATAACTAGAGAAATGAAAATCAAAACTATACTAACAGCCAGGCAGTGGCATACACCTTTAATTTCAGCAACTCAGGAGGCTAAGGCAGGAGGATCTCAAGTTCAAAGCCAGCCTAAGCAAAAGCAAAATGCTAAACAATTCAGTGAGACCCATTCTCTAAATAAAATACAAAATAGGACTGGGGATGTGGCTCAGTGGTCAAGGACCGCTGAGTTCAATCCCTGGTACCAAAAAAGAAAAAAGGAAAAAAAAAAAAAAAAAAACTACACTAACAATACCCCTCTCATCCTTTAGGCCAATATCAAAAATATCAGAAAATAACAAATATTGGTGAGGATGTGGAGAAACTAGAACTTTAATGCACTTTTAGTGGGAATGTAAAGTGGTACACTTACTATGGAAAACAATATGAAAGTTCCTCAAAAAATTATTCAGCAATCCCACTTTGGGAAATATTTCTAAAAGCACTGAAAACAAAATCTTGAGGAGATATATGTACACCCATGTTTAATGCAGCACTATTCACAGTGGCCAAAGGTGGGAGCAATCTAAATGTCCACTTATGGATAGATAATGAAATGTATTGCGCGCACGCAGGCATACACACACACACACACACACACACACACACACACACACACACAGAAATATTATTCAGACTTTTTAAAAAATCTGTCATATGTTAACAGAGGACATCATACTAAGTAAAGTAAGCCAGTTCCAAAAATGATACATGATTCTGCTTACATGACATATCTAATATAGTCAAACTCTTAGAGAAAGCAGAATAGTGGTTACTAAGCTTAGGCTGAAGAGAGTGAAAATGGGAGCTGCTGTCCAATGGACATAGTTTGTTTTCTAAGATGAAAAAGTTCTAGAGATCTGCTGAACAACTAAGTAAATAAAAACACTACTGTACTGTACACTTAAATGGTTAAGATGGTAGCTTTTATGTCAATCTGTCCTTTAAATACACACACAAACAGTTTAGGTTCCACACCAAAACTACTAAATCTGACCATCTGGGAATTAGAATTTTAAAAAATTCTTGAGGTATTTATGGTAGTGGTATTTCTGAAATTCAAAAAAAACCACAGGCTTTAAAATAAAGTCCAAACTTTATTTTGGCATCCAAAGCCCTGTGACTCCATTCCTATCTAGCATTCTATTCTTAACCCTTGCTACTCCTCAGGTGACACTCTATTTGCCCTCTGGCTAATCTAGGCCCTGGAAGAAGAAGAGAAGCACTGTCCAACTGAACACTATCCAATGCAAAAGCTGTTAGCCACATGTGACTATTGAGCATCTGAAACATGGCTATTGTCTACCATATTGAACAGCATACTCAACAGCATAGGAGTGGAACAACAGATCCTAGAAGAAAAAGAGAAGTAAATGGTAAAACAAAAACAAAACCCTCCATGTAACCTTTTTCTCAAATATTACTGATGTGCATTCAACCATTTAACAAATATTTATTGCTTATTGTGTGCCAGGTTTGTACAATTCTAAGTACTGGGGACACAACAGTGAACAAAATAAACATCCCTGTCCTCAGAAACTTGAAGCAGATACAGCAATTAAGAGCAAAAAGAGCCAGAGGGTTGAGGTTCAAATTCTGGCTCCGCTTTTAACCACCTATGTATTCTTTGAATATCACTTCATTTCTTCATGCCTAATATGGTTTGGATGTTCCCCCAAAGGTTCATATGTTGAAAGGTTGATCCCTGGCAATAGATTATAGGGGAGCTTTAGAAGGTGGGGCCTAGTGAGAGGTCTTTGGGTTACTGGGACCCTGCCTCGAAAGGATTAAGGTAATTCTAGTGTGACCCTGAGTTGATTCTCTCAAAAAAAGTTATTATAAAAGGAACAATCCTGACCCTTTCCATTCTCTCTTGCTTCCTGCCTGGCAATGTGATCTATTCCTTTCACATGCACCACCACCACTGTGATGGCACTGCCATGAAGCCCTCACCAGAGTTGAATCAACATCAGTACCATGCCCTTGAATCTTCAGCATGCCCTTGAATCTTCAGAACTGTGTGCCAAACAAACCTTTTTACTTTATAAAGTTAGCCTACCTCAACTATTTCATTGTAGTAATTCATTTAGTCTTTTTTTTTTTAAAGAGAGAGTGAGAGAGGGAGAGACAGAAAGAGAATTTTTTTTAATATTTATTTATTTTTTTTTTTAGTTATCGGCGGACACAACATCTTTGTTTGTATGTGGTGCTGAGGATTGAACCCGGGCCGCACGCATGCCAGGCGAGCGCGCTACCGCTTGAGCCACATCCCCAGCCCCTTATTTAGTCTTAAATGAATCCAATCCTCAGTTTCTTTATCTGTAAAAGATGGGTAATAATACTACTATCTAACAGGGTTTCTATAAGTATTAAATCAGTTAACAATCAAAAAGGGCTTATACTTAACAGCTGGGCACAGCAGTATGTATACACCTGTAATCTCAGCAACTTGGGAGGCTAAGGCAGGAGGATCGAAAGTTCAAGGATAGCCTGGACAATTTAGTGACTCCTGTGTCAAAATTTTAAAAAAGGCCTAGGAAGTACTTCGGTGGTAAAGCACCCTGCGTTCAATCCCCACTATCACAAACACACCAAAAACAAACAAACAAACAATGCTCAACCACATAAGAACTAGCTGTTATTATTATTGTAAAACAATATGGAAGTTCCTCAAAAAATTAAAAACATAATTATTATAAGATCCAGCAATCCTACTTTGGGATATATATTTAAAAGAACTGAAAAAAATCTCAAGGAGATATTTGCACACCCATGTTTACTATTCATAGTGGCCAAGAGGTGGGAGTGAGGAGCAAGACAATTAACAAATAGTAAAAAGTAAAGGCAATTAGTGGTATGGGAAAAAAATAAAGCAAGATAAGGAGACAGGGAGTACTAAGACAGACAATAGTCAAAATTTTTAAGCAGATTGTCATAGAAAGCCTGAGATGATGCTACCTGAGAAAAGACCTGAAGGAGGAAAGAGAACAAGTCACACAGATTGGGAGAAAAAAATGTAATCCTCTTATGAATGCTTTCTCTGTATGAAAGCATGAAACCTCTATGAAAATACTGACAATCTACTCCTATTCAGATATAAAAATAAGATAGCTAGGGGCTGGGGATGTGGCTCAAGCAGTAGCGCGCTAGCCTGGCATGCGTGTGGCCCGGGTTCGAGCCTCAGCACCACATACAAACAAAGATGTTGTGTCCGCCGAAAACTAAGAAATAAATATTAAAAAATTCTCTCTCTCTCTCTCTCTCTCTCTCTCTCTCTCTCTCTCTCTAAAAAAAAATTAAGATAGTTAAATAGATGAAAATTATTATTAAAAAAATAAATGAGGGCTCCCGGCGAGTCCCGGCGGCAGCGGCGGCGACTGAGGGGCCGGGGCGTGGAGCAGCGGTGTGGTGGCGGCGGGCGGCAACGGAGCAGCCATGAGGGCAGGGCCCAGTCACAGACATGTGAGCCACTGCCCCATGTTGTGTTGATGCTGGTCTGCCATGCTAGCCTGTGTACCAGGGCCAGGTGACCTGTCCTTTCAGCTTCTTTCTCACACGCAGATGAACACTGGACTTCAGAAATGGGACACTACACAGAAAATGAGAACTGCTCACTATCCCACCCCAGCCGAATTGGATGCGTATGCTAAGAAGGTCGCAAACAACCCACTGACTATAAAAATCTTCCCCAACAGTGTGAAGGTTCCCCAGCAGAAACACGTTCGCCGTACTGTGAACGGCCTTGACACATCAGCCCAGCGCTACACCCCCTACCCAACTCAGGCTGCCACCAAGGCAGGCCTGCTTGCCATTGTCAAAGTGCCAGCCAAAAGCATACTCAAGGACTTTGACGGCACCCAAGCCCGGTTACTCCCTGAGGCCATCATGAACCCCCCAGTGGCACCCTATGCTACTGTGGCACCAAGCACTTTAGCCCATCCCCAGGCCCAGGCTCTGGCCCGCCAGCAGGCCCTGCAGCATGCACAGACCCTGGCCCATGCCCCTCCCCAGACACTGCAGCACCCTCAGGGTATCCCGCCACCACAGGCACTGTCTCACCCTCAGAGCCTCCAGCAGCCTCAGGGCCTGGGCCACACTCAGCCCATGGCCCAAACCCAGGGCTTGGTCCACCCTCAGGCCCTGGCTCACCAGGGTCTCCAGCACCCCCCCAATCCCTTGCTGCATGGAGGCCGGAAGATGCCAGACTCAGATGCCCCCCCCCCCGAATGTGACCGTGTCTACCTCAACTATCCCCCTTTCAATGGCGGCCACCCTGCAGCACAGCCAGCCCCCGGACCTGAGCAGCATCGTGCACCAGATCAACCAGTTTTGCCAGACGAGGGCAGGCATCAGCACTACCTCAGTGTGTGAGGGCCAGATCGCCAACCCCAGCCCCATTAGTCGCAGTCTGCTCATCAATGCAAGCACTCGGGTATCAACCCACAGCGTCCCCACACCAATGCCTTCATATGTGGTCAATCCCATGGAGCACACCCATGCGGCTCCAGCCGCATTGCCTGCCACAGGTCCTGTCAACTTGCCCACAGGCATCTCTAGAGCCCCCACTGGCTACTCTAACGACCTCAAGCCAGTTGCTTGGAACCAGCACCAGCTGGCCCACCTACAACAGATGTGCAGCAAGGCTGGTGGGACACCAGCCCCTGGCCTGACAGGCAAGCATGCAGCAGGACGTGAGTTGGCAGGGCCTGGCTTTGTGGGTAAGGCCCCTGCCTACCCGCAGGAACTCTGCCTGACACAGTCGTTCCATCTGAAGCCACCCCTGGAGAAGCCGACCCCATCCCCACCAGTCAAAGGCCTGGCAGCCCCATTGGCCTACCCCAATGGTCACTACTTCCAACCCTTATGGAACAACATTCTGCCCACTCCCAATAGCGACAGCTTGGGATCTCAGGACCTTGCCATGCCGTTCCACGGTGGGCAGCCCACAGGTGCACCCCTCGACTGTGCGGCAGCTCCTGGGCCCACTACCGAGCAGGGACTGGGGGCAGTCCAGTGGCAAGCCAGAACAGCTTGATGCAAACGGTGGATTACCTGAGTGGGGATTTCCAACAGGCCTGCTTCCGAGAACAGAGCCTGGCCATGCTGAGCAAGGCCCACCGAGCCCCTGGCAGCCGAGCCCCTGATCCCACAGATAGTCGAAGTCTTCATATTCAGCACGCAGGGTATAGATAGGGAGCCATGGTGCCCTCCTTAAGCAACACTTCATACATCACCCTTCTAGGTTTAGTCTTACTTTAAGTAACTGAATAGTTTCAAAGTTTCACTGCTCCAATGTGATCATTCTAAGACATTTAAGGGAGGGAACTTGACATGGGATCCAATTAGGGGAAGAAGGGGTTCTCTTGTCCTCCCTTTCAGCAACTTTTGTTTTTATGTTAACAATGTATCCCTTAAGCCAGGATTTTATCATCTCCACTGCTTGCCTATTAGTCTGTCTTCACCTTGGTCATTTCCCACCAACCTCCTTCCATCTTTTCCTGAACCTCTACCTGTTTCCCTTAGGACTGAAGTGTGACTAAGGGAAGGGGCCTTAGGCCCTAAGCTAGGCCTCTCCCTTTAGAACTAATAAGCCAGACTTTGCAAGTGCTCTGGAAGCTCAATCCTTATTCACCCAAAGATCTCAAATCAAAACTAACCTATTCTTCATCTCTTCCCCACTCCTTACTTGAGGCTTTGGTTTGCTTTTATATTGCTTTCTGTAGCCACTGCACTTGTGTTTGCCTTTGCCACACTGGACTCAAGGCCATCTTGCAGGTATTTGGCCGTAGTCTTTGCTACATGGAGAAAAATGTCTTTATATTGGCATCTTGTTTCCTGACTTTGCTTCCAGACTTGGAGAAATTCAGTGGCCATCTAGCATACCCCTTCTCACTGTTGCCTCTCTCCTAACTTAACTGTGTCCTTATCCCCCTACCCTCTCCCCTCTGCCCTCCAGAAAAGCAGAACAAAAACTATCTTACTCAAGAAATTAGGTAGGTAAGGGATGATCACATTGGAGTTTGAAATTAAAAACACCAAAAACAAAAAAGAAAAAAAAAAAGGAAAGAAAAAAATGCATTTGGTTCTCTCTACACTGGCTAAGAATATTGTTCTACACTGTAAGTTTTAAATGTCATGTTTCTGTATGAATGTAGTGTGGGTTTGAGTAGCATTGTGTATGAGTGGCCCCACAGGTACATTCACCCTCCTAATCACCTCCTTTGCAGCCCCTCAGTATAATGAAGAAAGGAGAGAAAAGAAAAAACAAACACAAAGCCTTAAGCTCTTTGAATTCTTCCTCAACCAAATGAGCATGGTTTTAACTAGTGGAGATGGGCTTATATTGGAAACAGCCCCTCCTACCACAGTCCATTCTCAGAGCATCCCCCACCTACTCCATGCTCAACACATCTCATTCCCAAGTGACAATTAGTTGGCTAGAAATTTAACATTTTTATGTAACTTTAAACTTAGATTTTGTTTTGTTGTAAATTATGCACCCATCTTCTGTTAAAGATGCACAATGGGCTTTTTTTTTTTTTTTTTAAACCAAATAAGCCCTTACCTTTTCTCCTGTCTCTGGGGAATGTAAGCTGATATTTAAGATTTTGGGTTCTGTTTACTATCCACTGTTCCTTAGCCAGAAATTCTCTAGTGATCTGAAGCAATGTGACTGAAGACCAGTTTTTAAATTATGTGTTGGCAAGTTGCCTTATATTTAAAAAGAAAAAAAAAAAAGGAAAAAACTGCCTGATTGTGTTATGCCAAATGATAGCAACATGAAGTCCTAATTTATTGTTCCCAGTTGTTTTCCTACTGTCTGTGTACACTGGTACCCCCCTTGTCCCTGAGCCCTCAGGAGCCCCTGCAGCTTCTGGTGGATGCCTTCTCCCCAGGTGTTGGCCACTGTCTCACCCAGGGCCCCCTTCCAGTCCTGCTTTTCTGAGTCAAGTTTAATGAGCACTACTGTTTACCCTTATCTCTTGCTTGATTTCCAAATCAGATATTCTTGCTGTAACCCCCTTCTCCATCCCTCTCCCCAAAAGGTGAGCTGCCATTTTAGGAAACCGGACCAGACACCAATTTGGGGGCTTTAAGTCAAACAACCTCAAACCCATTTCTTCCTGTGTAGGGGTGCAAGTCTCTGAAGCTCTCACTCCCACCCCTAGTCTGCATGGAAAATGTACTGTGATCCCCCACCCCCAACAAACTACCCTCACCTTTGGTGTGAGATGTTTCCTAGTTCAACCTGAGTCCCCTGCTCCTCTGTCAGCCAACCCCCAACCAGCAATAAGGGTCCAAGCCAGGGCCTCCTACCCACACTCCCTGCCTCCTATCCACACGTCCCATGCCACCCCTAGGGAATACCTGGATTCCCCATTCTATATCCACATACTGTAGCATTCATTCTCCATCTCTCACCTCACCTGTGGTGGTTTATGGGTGTGATGGGGTTTTTAAGATTATTATAAACCAGTAAAAAGAAAAAACTCACACAAAAAAAATGAGGCATATATTTAAATCAAGCGATCCAAATTCATATTGTCTATCTACCATATATGTGCCATATGATTATTGGTAGTTTATTCATCTGTCGGTGAAGACACAAACGCAGGAGAGGGAGAGGGGAGATACTAGGGAACAATACTGACAAAATTATGTGTTATACTGTGTACATGTATGAATATGTAACAACAAATCCCACTATTACGTAGAATTATATGTAACAACAAAAAATACGAGAAAAAAAGATACAATGCCATACTTCAAAGAGATCATTAGAATCAGCTATGAAGTTGGGCAGTGTTATATTTAAGTCACAGCTTTAAGCTGGGCATAGTGGGGCATACCTGTAGTTCTAGCTCCTATACTGCTCAGGAGTCTGAGACTACTCTTTTGACTGTTTGGGTAACATAGTGAGCCCTAGTCTTAAAAAAAAAAAAAATCACAGCTTTATCACATATTAACCATATGGTCTGAGTGTGTTACTTAATCTCTTTGGGTCTTTATGTCTTCATCTCTTTCAAATAGTGATAATACCATGTTCACAGCTGATGTAAGAATTAAATAAGATAATACAAGTAAAGCACTTAGTGCAGTGTCTGGCACACAGTAAGCACTCAATGAAAAGTAACATCATTTTCAGGTTGCTTATGAAAATATTTTCAATAAGAGGAAAAAGCCTCTTCAGCTTAACATGCTGTGAAATGTTTAGAATGCTTATATCCAAAATTATAATACTCATATTATCATTTAGAATACCAATATCCAAAATTGTGAGCAAATTAAAGAGGGAAAGAGTGTCAAAAGACAGTTGTCAGCCAGGCACAGTGGCATACGCCTGTAATCTCAGCAGCTCTGGAGGCTGCTGAGTGAGTTCAAAGCCAGCCTCCACAATGGCAAGGCAACCCAATGAGACCCTATACAAAACAGGCCTGGGGATGTGGCTCAGTGGTCAAGTTCAATCCCTGGCAACAGATTATATGGGAGCTTTAGAAGGTGGGGCCTAGTGAGAGGTCTTTGGGTTACTGGGACCCTGTCTCGAAAAAAAAAAAGACAGTTGTCTTGGGCTTGGAATGTATAGTGTTATGCCTAGCATGAATGAGACCCTGGGTTCAATTCCCAACACCACACACACAGGCAAAAAAAGACAGTTATCTTAAACATTTCTCTAAATACAATTCCTTTTATTTCTCTACTTTGCATTTCTAGCTTCCTTCCAAACATCTTTAATACTGCCGTAAAGTACATGTGGAAATGTACTTAAAGTAATAGGAAAGGGAAGGCTTGGGGTCTTTCTGCTAAATTGAAATAAAACTGCCATGTCTCCTTCTTTAGCTTTGTAGGCTGCTTGCACAGTAATTGATCATCTGCATCTACCAGAAAAGCCAGTTTAAATTGAAGTAGCTAGTTGTGTTTTTGTTTTAGAATTTTTTTTTTTCTTCTGATACTACAAGAACACAGTGGTATCTCTGGGTCTGTGGCCTGTTCATCTGGGTAACAAAAGATGGTACAGCCAGAACATGAAAGCTGCACAGGACATAACAACAAAACGGAAGAAAAATACCCCCAAGCTAGTGTAATATGATCAACAATTGGATCTATTCATATGCTTATGTTGAATAAACTGATAATTATGTTTTATTGCATTACAATCCACATATGTGAAGAGTACACTAAAAAAGGCTGATCTGTGTCCAGTATGCTAAAATCCTGAAATGTAAGAAGCAGAAGAGCCTTTAGAGAGTATCCGAAATAGCATTATTATTATTATGGATACAGGAACTAAAGGACTAGAAAGGAAAAGAAGCTTATTCACAATCACATGGGAACAGAACTGAGATCAGAACTCAGGAGCAGGCTGATTGTAGACTTGAATATAAAGTTTATAGGAAGGAAATCTGAAAAACTTTAACATTTGTGAACAAATCTCCAGGGATGGTTTAATAACCCCACATTTACAAATGCACTGACTCTAAGGATGAGGCACTCTTTAGCTAAGTAAATTACTCTCATCCACCACTGCCTTGTCAAATGCATTTCAAATGCTCACCTTGAGAAAATGGGAAATTATGGCAGCTCAAGGGGCCTTTGAAGATGTTCAAGATCAGCCTAAGCTGCATATATTAAGTTCAAAAGTGAAATTTCTAAAACAAAGCCCTAATTTGTAAAGGGCAAAAAGGCAGAGAATTCATTACCCAGCTGTTTCCAGAGTTCTCACAACTTACCTCTATACACTGGGGAGTACTTGTGCAGTGGTATTCACAGGAAATGAAATCCCCCAAATCTAGGATTCTGCACTTTTAAAAACCTAGCTGCAACCTCCATGCTCCAGAACTTCCCACTATTCAACAATGTTCCAGGAAAAATAAATCACCCTGGTCTTCTTCCACAAACCTTGTGCCATCCCTGTGAATTCAAATCGTAACCATCCTTCAGGCCCATCTCAAGGCTCCCAATTCCAGAGGGTTTTCTCTAAAAAGGCCACATTAAAGTGATCAGTCCTCTCTGGTTCTGAATCCTTTTTGCCCCACCACCCATCATTTCTCACTGCCTTTCCTCATCTTCCTTCACTTAATTCAACCTGTATTCTGGCTACCACATCAATTTAGTTGTTTCTTCTCCAATTACCATTAGCTAATACTCTGCCTTTGGAGATTGGCTCTAATAGTACTGTGTCTCCCCTGTCAAAATCATATCAGTAAAGTTATAGTATGTTAGAAAAAATATGGACAACTTGAACTCAGAATATCTGAGTTGTAACCATGGCTCCATCAACTCCAAGCCAATATTCACATCCAGGTCCACCAAGCTCCTTCAATTAGGCAACTCATCCTCCATATACAAAACCAAATAGCCACTGATTTAACAAACCTAAGAGTTTATTAAACATGCCTCATAACTTAGGCTCTCTAAGGGATAAAAAGGTACATAAGGCATGACCTCAGCCTTCTACCAGCTAATGATCTTATGTGAGTAGGAAAATAGAAGGTAGAGTCTGGCTTGAGATCAGCCTAAGATCAAGATCAGTCTAAGCTGCATATATTAAGTTCAAAAATGAAATTTCTAAAACAAAGCCCTAATTTGTAAGGCATCAGGGTCCTGTTCTCACCTCTGCCACAGAATCTGTGATCTGGGTAAGTACTTTCCCTTTACTAGGCATCTGCTTTCTTACTCTGAAAAATGAGCAGGGGTTATAATCAGTGCTTTGTAAGGGTCCTCTCTCTCAGTTTTGCCACTCTGTGGAAAATAACCACAGTACTACCTGTTCAAGATGCAAGCCAAGAACATGGTATAGATAATGCCTAATGTAAACAGAAACAAACTTCTGCATTCAATGGAAGCTGCTCTGTGACCAGGAGATTTAGTGGAACCTCAAAGGGGGATGGGAAAATTGAGTTTGGATGATGAATGCGTCTGCTGCCAGGAGGTCACGGCTAATCACAGGAACACTTCTCATTCACAGGAAGCTTTGCACAAACCCTCCATTCAAGTCGCAAGGTCCCTTTCCACACAAAGGAGACTCATGCCCCAGAAAAGGAGAGGTACCAGCCAGAAGCCCGGCAATGCAGACAATGGACAAAGCCACTGGGGCAGAACCCATCCTGCCCAAAGCTGAGACCACATCTCAGGGTTTCTCTGTCCTCAAGTTTTCTTTCTACACAAGATAAAGAGAGCAATAGGAGTTGAACATTTCAAAATATATAATAAATCCCAAGTTATTTTAAACAAAATATATATTTTGTTTAATTAATGTTTTGTAGAATTTATCAGAGAAATAGCAGAATATTCCTTCTGCAAGCATCAGAAATAGTAAAAGCAGGTTTTGCTATAAGACCAAAATCCCAGCTCAACTATTTATCATCCACATGATTGTAAGTTGCTTTTTTTGTTTTTTAACATCTATCTCTCTCTGAGACAGATAAGATAGTAACATCTATCTTATTTATCTATTACAAATAAATACCGGAGGGCTGGGACATAGCTCAGCAGTAGACATAGCTCACTTAATATAGGTGAGGCCCTAGGTAGACCCAGGTGGTGGGGAGGGAAGATATTAGAATGAAAACAAGGCCTGAATTTCAGGTGTTCAATAATGTTTAGTCAAACTAACTGCAAAATAAGCCATTCATTAATATAATTCCCAACTTCAAGGCACTCAGTATAAAATATCATCCAGACATGTTCACAAACTATAATTAAATTAAAAGGAAACATATACTTTGTGAAAATAATTTCCCTAGGGAAGCATCTCTTACGAAGTAGTTTGGCAAAAATATTCAATATTCACTCACTATCCATGAGTTCTCTCACAGTTCTAACAGCTTTTAACAGACAGCTCCATGTGATCAGTTTGGGCCAATGTTCTATGAACAGAAGTGATATGTCTCAAATACATGAAGAAGTACTTAAAAGGTGATGTATGACCCATAGCTTTCTCTTTCCTCCAAAGGCAGCCTGGAATCTCATGCTGAGATGGTGGCATCAGAAGACTGAAGTAGCCTAAATAATCATTGTAATTCTGCCTATCCTGAATATGGATTTTTTTGTGTGTGTGGGGGGGAGTACTGTGACTGTAGAAGCAAACGTGACTCCATTTTGTTTTATGACTTTATCCTGTAAAACAACAAGTTGTTTCAGTTTGCTAGCCCTTGATTTACTTTTTTAAATGGAAGTAGTGGCACTATCTTCTCAGAATTGTTATGAAAATTAAATAAAATATATGAAAGCAGAGGAAATAATGCCATGTAGAAGGGTCATGACTGCGTCA
This sequence comes from Callospermophilus lateralis, assembly GCF_048772815.1. NCBI lineage: Eukaryota > Metazoa > Chordata > Mammalia > Rodentia > Sciuridae > Callospermophilus > Callospermophilus lateralis. Next base: position 150,247,150 of record NC_135306.1, on the reverse strand, counting down.
AGATGTTCTTTTCCTTTTGCTATAGAAACCTTTAAGAACACTAACTACCTAATTGGGCATTGTTTCTGTAACTAGGGTAATGGGGTGTTTCTGTAACTGGGGTGACTGGGCTATCTGTGATTGGTTAGGCTTCCTGCCGCTTGACTTCACTCTCCCACTTCTGTAACCTGGCTTGCTTGCATTGGCTAGACCCCCGAACATCCCTTTTGTGGTTTTCAGGCTTATAAGGAGTGCCCTTGCTGATCAGGGGAACAACTTTATGTTCTGGTCAGTCACCACTAGTGTGCTTCAATAAAGGCTTGATTCGATTATATGTGAGTGGTCTGGAAGTCAGTTTATGAAACCCTGGGATGAAGCTTTAACCGTAACAGTACCAGGGATTAAACCCAAGGGTGCTTAACCACCGAGCCACATCTCCAGCCCTTTTTATGTCCCCCCCGCCCTTGTTGCTGTGGGTTTTTGTTTTTGTTTTTGTTTTTTGTTTTCAAGACAGGGTTCTGCTAAGTTTCTCAGACTGGCTTTGAACTTGGGATCCTCCTGCCTCATTCTCCTGAATCATTGGGATTACAGGCATGCACCACCATGCCCAGTTTAACCAATGAAACTGTAACAAGATAAACCTAGAATAAGTGAATTCAAATCTGTAGTCTACCACTTGGTATTTTGGCCAAGTTGTTTCGGTTTGCTAGCCCTTGATTTACTTTTTAAAATGGAAGTAGTGGCACTATCTTCTCAAAATTGTTATGAAAATTAAAATATATGAAAGCAGAGGGAATAATACAAATGCCTTTGGGGGAAAATATGAGACTGCACTTGATGCTCAGCTGAGAAATTCCAACTGGAGTCTGTGTTGTCAAAACCAAGAAAGGGCACATGTCTGGAAGACAAATTGTGCTTGGACTAGTTTAGAAAAAGCAGTTATTTGTTTCTTTGGGAGGAAAAGAAAACTCATCCTCCAGTCTGTAACACTTTTTATGGTCAAAATAACCTATCTTACTGCTACATTTATTCTTCACAAGAAGCCAGTGGTGTGGATGCTTTTCAAAGAAGAATTAATTCAATGGTCTGGAGAATGAGAATTATCTTAGGAAATTCCTCAAAAGCATCAAGAATTTTGGTCCGTGAGGGGAACACCCGAGAGCTCTATAAAATGAACTTAATAGTGCAATACAAAACTTGTAGTCCAAAAACCTAATATGTGTCCTGGCTCTGTCTTTTACCAGATATCTTACCTCAAGTAAGTTATTTAACCACTCTGATAACATCAGTGATCACAACTTCCTTGTCTCTTTTTAACATGGGGAATAATACAACTTACCTTACTAGATAGGCAAAATAATTAAGAGAGAAATGATTGAGAAAGTATCTGATAAACTAAGATTCATAGTAACACATCTCAAAACAATATCCTTGGGATTACTACCCCTCTGTCTGTTCCTATATTGATAGAATAAGCTTAAGTTTTAAATTCTAAATTATTGTTGAAATTAAACAGTTACATTTCTAATAAATAAGCCTCAAACTCTAAGCCAAATTAAGTTTTGCTTATAAATGTAATTACTCATCCCCTTTTCACCCCCAAGGTTATATAGTATAGAAGATACTTCTGAGTTGTTCTTCCTGATCCTCAAGGAACAGAAATATTTTTTTCTGCATGGTAGGACTATAACTTCAGAGGCAAGCACAATCCACCACAATACACATAAGGCTCCTTTATCCAAATCCTACAGAACTTCATGAAAACTTCAAATATATATATATCTTTCCATGTCTATCTCTTCTAATAGATCTTATGTACCTCCAGGGTAGTGATTATGGGCAATTCTCATAATTCAGGGCCTACCAGGAAAGGTCTGAGCCTACAAACAAATCAATGGACCTCTGGTACTTTAAAGAGTGGATGGTAGAAAACCCTTCATTCATTTATCCAAAAGTATTTATTATGTGCCTTCTATGTTCCTGGCACTGCCCTGAATCTTACAGAAGCAGCAATGAATAGAATAGATATGATCTCATTAGGCACAGTGGCATATGCCTATAATCCCAGCAACTTGGGAGGCTAAGGCAGGAAGATTATAAATTTGAGGCCAGCCTGGACAACTCAGCGAGGCCCTGTCTCAAAATCAAAAAGTAAAAAAGGCACAAGTGGCTAAGTGCCCCTGGGTTCAAACCCTGGTACTGGAAGGATAAAAAAAGAAGAAGAATAGACATGATTCTGACCTCATGGAGTTTCTGGGTAGTAGGGAAGACAGCTATGGAACAAGAAAGTATAAATATATTATTATTTAAAAAAATACAAATTGTTATGGAGGTTTATAGTGGGCAAGAGCATGTAGTTACAGAAAAGGTACAACTGTAAGATACTTTTTTAAAAAAACTTTTTTTAACATTTATTTTTTAGTTGTAGGTGGACACAATATCTTTATTTTATTTTTATAAGGTACTGAGGATCGAACCCCATGCCTCACGCATGTTAGGCAAGCGCTCTACCACTGAGCCACAACCCCTGCCCTGTAAGGTACTTTTGAGACCACTGGGTCTACATACTAAGTCAGTAATAAACAAACTCTCCCTATGGATCTCTATACCTCCACCCCCAAACCCCTTCCCTCATGCAGCTGGTCTAGAACCCAGATTACCTTTACTATTGCCTCTATCCCAGTTCATAGATTTCTAAATCCAACAGAAAAAGATCTTATATTAATAGTTAAAGGGCACTGTTTATTTGGGCAGGGTGGGGTAGGGGAAGCCTTGTATACATTGTGGTGAATTGTGCTTGCCCATGAGTTCTCTGAAAGTATTCTTCAAACATGCAGAAATAAATATTTCTGCTCCTCAAGAGGACCAGGGAGAACAACAATTCAAAAGAGTCTTCTATACTATATAACCTTGGTATTGGTGACTCAGGGATACCAATTGAAATACCTGATATGACTGAGTTTTGGGGGGTTTTTGTTTGGTTGGTTTTTGGTACTGGGAACTGAACCCAAAGGCTCTTTACCACTAAGCCATATCTCCAGCCTTTTTTATTTTATGTGAGAGGGGTCTCATTAACTTACTTAGGGTCTCACTAAGTTGCTGACACTGTCCTTGAAATTACGATCCTTCTGCCTCACCCTCCCAAGCTGCTAGAATTACAGGCATGTGCCACCTTGCCTAGCTTTTTTTTTTTTTTTTTTTAAAAACATGAAAGCATTGTGCTATAGCTTTTCCATATAAAATAGAAAGCATATGTCATTTTGTTAGGGTCAAACACAGAAGTAGAAGATTTGGAACCATTCCTTTCAGCTAGGTCACAACTCAATAGTAAATGTCTCTAAAAAAGACAGTGGGTTTAGGAGAAAGAGTAGAGTGTCCCAGTGACTCCATTTATTGACTGTGTGCTTTAGGGAAAGGAGCAAAGACTGGTTCTCTACAATATCCTCAGTGCCTAACACAGTTTCCAAGAATTGGTGGATAGAAGTATTCAAAATATATTTGTTAAGAGCCTGAATCGAGGAACCTCTTAGATTTTTGGATAATTTTCTTTTTCTGTCACTAGTAAGTGACAGAACCAGGATCTGAATCTATGATTTATTTATTCCAGGGATGTTACAGAATAGTATACAGGCCTATAATAGAGCTGCATCCATTTCCCAGGGAAGCTCTTCAGTACCCAAGTAAGAACAACTTATTCTAACAGATTACAATTTCCAAAGATGGTCACAATAACATCTCCCATTCCATATGTTTTTTTCATAATGTGATCTTGCCACAAACCCATCAAGAAGTAGAGCCAAACTAGATGTGGTGGCACACACCTGTGTAACACCCATTATTCAGAAAGCTGAGACAAGAGGATCCCAAGTTTGAGGCCAGCTTCAGCAACTTAGCAAGGTTCTAAGCAACTTAAAGAGACCCTATCTCAAAACTTAAAAAATACACAGGACTAAGGATGTGGCTCAGTGGTAAAGCTCCCCTGGGTTCAATCCCCAGTACCCCTCCTTTAAAAAAGCAGCGGGGTGCGGGGGGGGAGAAAAAGAAGAAGAAGAGGAGCCTAATTTTCCTCCCCTTGAATTTGGGATGGTAGCCCAAATTACAACTATAGGATACAGCTTTAAGTGGTTCTCTTGGGATACTCCCTAAGAAACATCTATGAAAAAAATTTTTAAGAAGTTCTTTTTCATTCATTCAAGTACTCAATGAGTAATTCTGCATGTTCTTACTATGTGTCAAGATCTAGACATTATGTGAGACACTGAGAATGCAGTGGTGCACTACCAGTTACTATTTCTGTCCACATAGATTTTACACTCTAGATGAAGAAAGTGGTACACAGTAGGTGGGACACACTATACATCCCATAATTACAACTTGTAAGAGATGCTCACAAAGAAACAAAGAGAGATTTGCTTAAAAATGGCAAGTCAAGGGCTGGGGATATAGCTCAGTAGAGTGCTTGCCTACAAAGGCCCTGGGTTCAATCCCCAACACCACAAAATAATAATAATAATAATAATAATGGCAAGTCAAGAAAGGACAGTCCAAGGAAGTGACATTTAAAACCTGTCACAGCCAGGGAGGAGTTAGCAATGTTGCAAGAAGGAGCAGGCAAACATTTTATGAAAAGGAACAGCAAACACAAAGGCACTGAAACAGAAAAAAGCTTGACACACTCAGAAACAGAGAGATGCTGAGTGTGGCTGGAACCAGTAAACAAAAGGGAGAGTGGCACAAGGACAAGAGCATAGATTTCTGAAGCAATATTGTTGGGTTAAGCAGAGGTCATTAAGTAGAGCATATAAGCAGGTTCACTTCCCAGAGTTATCCTTTAAATATTATTTTAAAGTTAGCCATATATAATTTCAGATATAAAACAAAATAGCAAATAATAAATGCAGGTACCGAATACTATATAATTAATTGCAGTCACTCAGAAAGCACATTATGCTAAAATGGGACTGTATCCAAGATAAAGGAACATATGGTTTGAAGGCCTTCCTGTAATTAACCTCTTCAGAATTTCAGGACATAGAAAAACAAAACTGACTTTCCTGCTGCCTCATTAATGGAACATTTCATAAATCATACCTGATTTGACCTAGTTTCTTTAGTTCTCAAAATGTTTCATTGAAATCATAATCCTTAAATGAAAAGGATGATCAAGCCTCTCACCAAAGGATGCCATGTCCAAAATGAAACAGCTTCTTGATAGAATTCAAGAACATCAAAGTGGCCTCTGGGGGAGTGGGGGGGGAGTTGCTGGGAATTGAACCCAGGATTGCCTCCTAACAATCAAATTTTTAATTAAAAAATATAAGTCCATGTCCCACAAAAGAGCTATTCCTAGCTCATTCCAGGGGGGGTGGGGGGGCGGCATGGCTGCCAATCTGGCATTTCTGAAAGTAGTTTTATGGTAATTTTACCCCATCATCAGCTACTCAAAAACTGGGTCGTTAGGACTCCTGTTTGCTATGTCAGGGACGCTGCAGTGTCCTATATGCAGAGGCTATAAGGGCCAGTATTAAAAATATTATGAGGACACCGCTAGAAGCTAAGTTTCAATCAAATGAACATCACCAGCAAACGCTCCAAAGCATGGTAGAGCAGAAAGGGCACTGGGGAGAGTCAAGGACCAGACAGAAGTCTGTTTCTCTAATTATTCATTCTAACTCTCTGGGCCTTATTTCTATGTATGACATAACTCTTAATTTCATATGGTTTTGAGGAGAGGCAGGGCATAACAATTATTTTATAACCTAATTTTATTTTATTTCTTGGTAGGGGTACTGGGGATTGAACCCAGGGCCTTGCACATGTTAGGCAAGCATTCTACCACTGAGCTACCGCCCCAGCGCTCTAATTTTATTTTTAATCAAGGTTATAGGTAATTTCACAGGTCAAATTCAATAACACCATAAGACTTATAACAAAATGTGAGACTTCTACCTTATCCCTGATTTCTGCTTCAGAAAGCAATCACTTCAATTTTTAGCTTAACCTCCTAGTGTCTATTTATTTTTTTAAATGTATATATTGTCATTTTAATTTAATTTTAGTCACTTCTTATTATCTTTCTGAGAATAGAGTTTGCTCTTTTATATCAACATCATATGTTACTCAAATCCACACAGAAGTCCACATACTTCCCTTACTCCCGCATAGTTAGATCAAACTTTCAGCTAAATTAATATTAGGGTACATTCAGAACATGGCTCTGGAATACACCTTAATCATTATTTGGGAATTTCTCCTCAATTTTCTATGTTACATTCTCCTATTTCCTTGATTCCATACCTCTCTCTTCCTTTTTTAACTCATTTTATTGGATCAAACTACCCAGTTTTATGAGATAACATATATGGGAGATAAGTCTTTTGAGGTACTGCTACATGAAAATGTCCCTCCCCTCTCATATTTGTGTCAAACGAGTATAGAATTTTAGGCTGAATATTATTTCCTCTCATAAACAATTCCTTGGCTTTCTTCTAGCTTCCAACATTGCTTTTGAAAAGTCAAATGCTTTGTATGTGACCTCTTAATTCTTTTTGAAAGCTTTTATCCAGTGTACTAAATTCCTTGCTATATATATTTTTTTCATTCAGTACACTGGGCCCTTGGTGGGCCTTTTATCTAAACTTAAGTTCTGAGAAATCATGTTATTTATTTGATGATTTTCTTCACTCTATGAAGGGAAGAAACTAGAGAAACTGAATAGAAGGAAATCATCAAGAAGTAGTTAAATCAATCTTATGTTTAAATAACCTTTAATTTTAAATACATCTTAAATTGATCACTTAATTTTTCTTTCTTATTTTCTACTATTTGTTTCTGCTAATTTTTTAAATTTGTTCTAATTAGTTACACATGACAGTAGAATGCACTTTGACACATCATACATTCCTAATATATTTTTAAATGTCCAAAAGTTCTTTCTTGTTTCCTGGCCTTTTTTTAAACAAGATCCTATTCTTGTTTTACTGAGGCAATCCTTCTCTGATCTGACATTTTTTAACAAATTTTATTTTGCTCCCTATGTGAGCTCTTGAGCTCACATGTTCTCCTTCTCCCTACTCCACCTCCCCTCCCTCTCCCCACCCCCCATATTTTTTTTAGTAGTTGATGGACACAATATCTTTATTTATTTATTTTTATGTGGTGCTGAAGATAGAACCTAGTGCCTTACACATATGAGGCAGACACTCTACCATTGAGCTACAGCCCCAGCCCCCTTCTCTCTTTTTGAAAGGGATGGAGGTTTCCTTTTATCTGTAGGTTTTAGTTTATTGTTCATATTAAGAGATTTTTCTCAAATAGTAATTGTCTTTGCCCATTCATTCACATTTAAGAGTAAAGCACATATAGACACACTATATGAGCATAGGGCATTTTAACTGCTAGGCGTCAGTACAGAAAAAGAAAATGCCATGTCAAATTTTTCATTCTGGAGGGGAAGAGAGGCCTTCAAATGGCTATGGGTCAGTTTCTCAGAGAGAAATCCTCCAATTCCTACCTGAGGAGAATAAACCTGATTTACCTATGTCTACAAACCAAGAACTAGATAGAGGCCTTCACTTAATTCTTGTTTTCAGGATGCCACCTCTCTGAATGATGTTTTTTCTCAGTTAAGTTTCATATCCCCAAGTGCAGATCCTCCCTGATTTTTTCTCCAGTGAATAAACCTCAGTGTTCTGCTGAAACAGAAAAAGGACAAAGGAGTATAATTATTCCTTATATAATCTCTAAATTAATCTTTCTGTTTTCTCTACCTCTTACTTAACATTCAAGATGATAAGAATCTCCAATAACTTAGGGTTTTGTAGAGTTTCTACCTCAAAATGACATTGTTCTCATTAACATCCCTCTGCAGCCTTATTTTCTACTTTCTGTAATCTGTTAAACAATTCACCGTTTGTGCTCTTTTTCATCTTCTAAATGTTGCCCCCTCTCATTTATTATTGTCTCCTCTCCTATTTTCTTAGCCCTTATGAGCTAATACCAGTTTTGTTCCATTTTAAGAAGTTTTTAAAATAATATAAGATGAACATTCAATCTGTCTTATCTTTTTTAAAAAAATATTTATACATATATATTTTAAGTTGTTGATGGACCTTTATTTTATTTATTTATATGTGGTGCTAAAAATCGAACCCAGTACCTCAAGCATGCTAGGCAAGCGCTCTACCACTGAGCTACAACTCCAATCCCAATCTGTCTTATCTTAATCATAGCCCCTATCATGAAGTTCTTGGAAGTAGCACAAACACAAAGAATATGAAAATTCTTGGAAAATTTAGAAAATAAGTGTAACATTGCTAATAATAGCAATTACTTTTTTTTTTTAAACAGTTATCCCAATATAAAAGACTATTTTTCTTTGGTGCTCTAGGGAAGCAACAGTTTCATAAATAAAACAAAAATATTTGCAGCATGTATATCAAAATAGTAATAAATATCTTAACATACCAACAATCTCAGCATAAAATATGAGACAACTCAGCATAAAATGTGCAGTAAATGACACAAAGTTCACAGGATCAATATAAGTGGCCAATAAAGAAACAAACAAACAAAAATTTTTATTTAATATTACTGGGGACAGGGTTGTGGCTCAATGGTAGAGTACTTAAAGTGCCTAGCATGTGTGAGGCACTGGATTTGATCCCCAGCACCACATAAAAAATGAAATCAGATATTGTGTCTACTATAACTAAAAAAAATGAGTATTTTTTAAAAATAAAATAAAGGTATTATGTACAACATCTACAACTAAAAAATATATATTTTTTAAAAAATTTAATATTAGGGCTGGGGATGTGGCTCAAGCGGTAGCGCGCTCGCCTGGCATGCGTGCGGCCCGGGTTGGATCCTCAGGACCACATACAAACAAAGATGTTGTGTCCGCTGAAAACTAAAAAATAAATATTAAAAAATTCTCTCTCTCTCTCTCTCAAAAAAAAAAAAAATTTTACATTGTAGGGGCTGGGATTGTGGCTCAGCAGTAGAGCGCTCATCTAGCACACGCGAGGTCCTGGGTTCAATCTTCATCACCACATAAAAAAATAAAGAATTTAAATAAAGATATTGTGTCCAACTACAACTTAAATATTTTTTAAAAATTTAACATTATGGGCTGGGGATATACAGCTCAGTTGGTAGAGTGCTTGCCTTGTACCCAGCACCACCAAAAATAATAACAACAACAACATTACTTGTAATCTAGGGATTTAACAATTAAAACCATGAGATATTTTTCTCATATCAGATTGGCAAAAATTATAAGCAGTGATAATATCTAGTGTTGATGAGGTATGCAAGGTATGACGATGTTCCCAGTGATGATCAGAAACCTAAAAACTAAAAGGCCTCCTTGCTCCTGAGTTCTCATTCTAACTACTGAGTTCTTGACTCAGTGACTTTGAGTCACCACCTTTCTCTGAGCCTCCATTTCCTCATTGTTTAAACAAAAAACAAAACTCACTGAGCATATAATTTGTTTACTTCAAAGTATTATGAAGAAAAAATGCAATAAAAACTGGCCATAAAATAACTCTGTAAATTTTACAGCTCAATGCAATCCTATAACAATACTATGATAAGACAAACCAATTAAGTGGTCTCAAAATTTAACTGTTTATTGTTGGCTAAAGAGCCTATGAATTAAATAGCTAATTTCCCCAAAAAAAACTGCATAAAGAGAATTAAAAGGACAAAATCCAGGTTCTGATTTCACCAGATGAATTTAAGGAAGTCCTCTACTCTCTGTTTTTTGGCTTCTAAAGACCTCTAAGGATTCTATTACTGTCTGGGGAAGAAAAATGAAACCCTTGAACTTCAACAGTGGAATTCAAACTTACTAGAGTCTCTGATTTGAAAAACCTAGGCCAGCTTTGCGGGTTACAGATCTATGAATATTTTTTACTGGTCAGCCCTCCTTTAAGGCTTATACCAAAGAAATAATAAAATAACAGCCTGATCACACCTCATTAAAAGCCTGTGACAGACACTTCTTAGTCATGTATACAGAAAACCAGACCCAGAAATATAGAGTACAAGAGGTTCTGAACCACCACTTGGCCTTTGCACTACACTTTATCTATTACGGAGCAACTTGGCAGAGTTGGGAAGGAAACTCACAGAGGAAACAACTCCACCGTTCTGTTTAGTACATGAATACCAGAGGACCACATAAAACTGCCCCTAAAGCAAATGGCAAAAGCTCCCCATTAGAATTAATCCTTGAGTATGTATTTAACTGACTCATTCCACAGGAAATATGCACCTTAGGGATTTTTCTTCCTTTAATTCCCCTAAAAATGATGGATTATAACCACTTATTGAGCCCTTAGCATATGCAAATACTATGTACCAGATGTGTGACAAGATACTTCTGTTTCCGTTAGCCAGGTTTGTTCTCAAACCAAAACTATCATTAAGGAATTATTGCCTTCATTTTATAGGTAAGTTGAGGTTCAGAGAGATTAATGAACTTACTCAAAGTCATGGATCATTACTATCATCATTATATATCATTCTCATTTTAATGATGAGGAAACTGAAACTCAGAAGGGATATATCATTAAGTTATTAAGAAGCAGAATGCAGGTTTGCCCTACATAGTTCTGTTTCTAAAGCCCATACTACTTATACTACACCACTTTTTTTTGTTCTATGCCAAACTACAAAATTAAAATTTCAACTCCAACAAGTATACAGTTAATAATAAACGACATGTCACAGCTGGGTGTGATGATACACAAGTGTTGTCCCAGTTATTTGGGAGGCTGAGGAGGGAGAGGAGTCCAAGAGTTTAAGACCAGCCTGGGCAATATGGTAAAAAATAAATAAATAAATAAACAAATAAATAAATGTCATGTACAGACTTTTCCTTTAGTTCCTTCCAAAATAAATAAATAAATAAATAAATAAATAAATAAATGTCATCACTTCTGAAAAGCAGTTAAGGAACAGCATTTACAGCAAAGAAAATCAAAGGGGAAGGTGACTATCTTAAGATTCCCTCCTAATGATAGTTCCAAAAGAAACAAAGGAAAGGTGGCATTAATACAAGGACTTTTTACTGTTGTGATGAAGTCATACTCCCAAATGAGCCAATTTTCCCGGCCATCCATCCAATGGATCATCAAAACCAGGTGAATAAGTTTTTACTGGTGCACAATAATTATTCAGAATAATGAGTTTCACTTGGCATATTTGTACATGCAGATAACATAATTTGATGGATTTTAATCCCCAGAACCTTCCCTTGTCCTCCTCTCCTCCCTTCCTCTACCTTACTGGTCTCCCTTCTATTTAAATGAGATTCTTTTTTTCCCTGCAGCTGAATAATTTGATTGGCAAATTCTGTCATTACTGGTCTTACCCAGTGATTTTAATGAAAAGCTTGTCTCAATAGCATCTCTCCCAGGCCACAAGCAACATACTCTAACCCTATAAGCAATGAGACTAGGATCTCCAACTCTTCCTGCTTGGATAATATCTTGAAAAAAGAAGTAACTGACTTCCAACCCTAAATAATTTACTTAGAGACTTTGTGTATACTGACCCAGAAGCAACAAACACTCCAGCCTCATAAATTTTGTTTCCTAATAATTAAATGGTCTGTCCACCCTCAGTCCCCAGAAAAGCAAACTTTAGGAGGAAGCAAAGAGAAGCTTAATGTTGTAAGGAATGTATGAGAACTCTTTTGTAAACTGCTAGTGTGGGATTAAAGAAGGGAAAGGAAGAAGAGGAAAAGAAGGAAGACAAAGATGAAGAAGATGATCCTGGCTGCCAGGCAGCAACAGCCTCATTAATCAGTGTTGGAAGCTCAAGCTCAAATTGGCTTATTTAAAAGGCCAACTATTAGCAAACATTATTACTGCAGCTTTGCAAGAGCTGCTATTTTGTTCTGTTATTGCTTGCCCAGTCTCTAATGGACAGAAAGAGAAATCCGTTCCACAGATTTCTACTGTCATCACCTAATAAGCTCTGGGCTTGCTTTCAAATGCTGGGAGAAAGGGAGAAGGTGCTGTCCAGTTTAAATTTTAAAACATTCAAATTCAGGCTCTTGTCATGTCTCTTCCACTTTACCAGATGTACAACTTTAGTCAAGTCCCTCAGTTTCTCTAGCTGAAAAATGAGGATAATACAATGGGATAAAAGGAATAAAAGAACTAATTGTACATGACCCATAATAAATTATTGCCCTTCTGAGAAATACATGTGTGTACAAAGTATCCACCCTAGAGTTCAAATTATCACCTTTTAGGAAAGAAGATATGTTTGACTTCGTAGTACATATGAACATCAACAGCAGAATTTTCTCCCATGCTCACTCTAGCATTGATGCACATGACAGGCACAAAGCCTGTGCCTTCAATAAGGCTTTAACTTACAAAATAAAGCAGTTGCTAAAGATGATGCCTAGCCCAGTTCGATCCCTTCCAACAATAATCAGAATTAAGCCAACCTAGAGAAATATCTAACTTTCTCTATCTTAGTGATATTCCTTACTCAAATAGCACTTGTTTGAGCAACTCTTTAACACCAAGACCCTTCTGGGATAATGCAGACACAGAGACAAATCAGACTGTTGCAGCCGCTATCAAACTCATGGTCCAATGAAGATGACAGATATGAAAACAGATGATTATAATATAGAATTTATTCATTTGTTGTCTTACAGTTTCAAACTAATTCTCTATTGTCCTGCTGTTATACCAGACCAAACTCTGCAGGCTATATTTCTCTTTTCCCAGCCAACTGCCTACTAGGTTCTGCCAACAGAGGGTGCTGGAAGGAGACTACAAGGCTGGGGAGATAGAAGGAACTCTTTCTAATGTTCAGTTTTCCACAAGGCAGCAAGCAGGTCAGTGTGCAGTGGGCCTTGGCTGATTTCAATGCAATGACTCTCTAGTTACTGAGGCAAGTGCCCATCAGCCAGTTTCTTCTTCACCACAACAGTAAGCAGAACATTGCTACAGAAGCCATGTATTCTCCTCAGAGGTCTGAATCTGAGCCTTGTGAAACTCTCTTCTAAGCTCCTTCCCTGTTCAGCCCTAGCAGTGATAGCCATTTTCTCCAGTTTCTACATTTATTGGATTTTCTTTTATCTCTTTTGGTAATTAAATACCTTTTACCTAGTTAACAATTCTTTATATTAAATTTAACCTGTTCAAATCATTGTTGGAACTTTTGTCTCCTCAATTGAATCATGAATGATATAAGTAGGATAAATGCTATGATACTGATCATAGAGTCTAGCCTCCTATTTTATAGATAAACTCATGTTCCAAAGATTGAAAAGAACATGCACATGGTCACAGGCTAAACCTACTAGTAGTAGTAGTCCCTGTTTCTGACTCTCAATAACAATAAAAATACAATTTGTGTCTTTCCCATCTACATTATGAGATTCCTAAGCAAGCTGTTCCTTGGTACCTATTACTGTTCCCAGTACACAGCAGTATACATAATTGTTCTATTAAATTGGATAGACTCAGCCTTTTTGCCTAATAATGAATGGAGTCCTAACATACCCTGATTCATGAAAAATCCCTCCTGGGGTCTAGGAATATTAAATTGCACTAGAAACTCAGAAAATACTTCTATTTGAGAATTTAAGTATTTCTTGTGCCAAACTGGCAATGCAACTATGTATCTTTAGAGCTTCTACTAAAGAAATTAATTTGCTGCAAGTCCAAACACAACAATTTTTTATCTTCCTCCTTTATCTGAATTAGAAAACTAGACAGAATTTCAATTACTATAAACCTTGTTTACTAACATTCAAACTACTGCTGTCTAATATTCACATTGTTTTTTCTTTTGGAAGCTCATTTTTTATTTAGAGAGGGCAAATCATGCACTGTAATAAAAAGTAGGAACTGGAGTCAAAAGAAGAGAATGAGTCCTAGTCTGCCAACTTTTATTTTTCCAGGTGAACTTGGAAAGTCATTTAATTTCTCTGAGATTCAATTTTCTCAGCTAGGGAATAGGAAAAATACTATGTGCTCCTCTGGACTACTATATGGATCAAATGAGAACTATTCCTCATTACACTGTACTATGACCTAAAGAATCTGACCCTATCAATCATGCACAGTGGTACACACCTATAATTCCAAGTATTTGGGAAGCTGAAGCAGGAGGATTGCTTGAGCCCAGGAGTTCAAGAACAGCCTGGGAAACAACAAAACCCTGTATTCTTTCATCCAAAGAACTGAATCCTGCACTCAGAAAGCTAAGACAGGAGAATTGCATTTTCAAAACCAGGATCAGCAACTTAATGAGGCCCTGAGCCACTTAGTGAGACTGTCTCAAAATAAAAACATAAAAGGGCTAGGGGTATAGCTTGATGGTAAAATGCCTATGGGTTCAATCCTTGGTACCAAAATAAAAAATAAAAATAAAGAATTAAACCCTCTCTGTTGAGTCAGACAACCTGAGATTATTCCCAGCTTTACCATTCATGATGTGATATGAGCAAGGTATTTCATCTCTCTGAGCCTCAAATTGTTGCATCCATAAAACAGGAATAATCCTACCTTCCCTATATACTGTACAGAATCACTATGAAGCTTTTTTTTAAAAATGAGAAGACATGGATGAAAGCAATGTACTTGACAAATCATTAAGTTTCATCATAACACTTCACATATGTGGAATTCAGCAACCCAATTACCTTGTCTTTTGGGAACACACAGAGAACTAAACTAGGAAACAAGCAAAAAAGTCCTCTCCAAAGCCAATATAACTGTCTTTAATGCAACACATCTATTACTAGGAGAGTCCCTAGGGCCTCACTCTTCCTTTAAAAACAGATCTAACAGAGCTGGTGGTGTAGCTCAGCGGCAGAGTGCATATCTAGCATGTGTGAGACCTGGATTTGATCTCCAGCACTGCAAGCAAACACACACACACACACACATTAATAAACTCAGTTATTTCAAAGTACCACATACAGTGAGAAGTAGCCAAAAACAAAGGAGAACATTTTATTCTCTATCATGTTTTATAAAAACCAAAGAGAAAAGGCAGAAAAATAATTCAAAACAACTGCAAAAATTGCACTGGGGATATAGCTCACAGGATATACCTCACACACTGGGAAGGAGCACATGCTTACCAGGTACCACCATCTAAACACACAGACAAAATCTAAAACATAGTATTCACACACCAGAATGTGGCTTTTAGCACTTCTGGGCCAGAAACATTTTACTACTGAGCTGCATCCCCAGTCCTTTCTGTTTTTATTTTGAGACAAGGTCTCACTAAATTATTTGGGGTCTCTCACTAATTTGCTAGGGCTGGCCTTGCACATGGATCTTCCTGCCTCAGCCTGGAATTATAGGCATGCTGGAATTATAGGCATGGCACCCAATAGGCTTAAGTACAGCATAAGGGTTTTTAGTGCAAAATGCAACAGCTCCCATGGGAATCACCACAACATAAATGGCAAAATAACTGATGTTCAAAATAATGAACTTGAATCTCAAGGAAGATTCAATGATATTCTGTCTACTATGAAAAGGGAATTATATAAAGCATTTTAGGAAGAAAATCTACTCAAAAGTCTTCCCTTCCTCTCTTCTTCCTTACTTTTTAATTTGGTGCTTAAAAGGACAAAGCCTCAAGCAGGCATGGTGATACATGCCTATAATCCCAGCTGTTTAGGAGGCAAGAAGATCATAAGCTCAAGGCTAGCGTGGGCAATTTAGCAAGGTGCCTTGTCTCAAAATAAAATTTCAAAAAGGTTGGGGATGTACCTCAGTGGTAGAATGCTTGCCTAGCAAACGCAAAGCCCTTGGTTCAATCCCTGATACCACTAAATGGTGTGATGAGGGTGGGTAGTGTTTGTGCGTAAAAATTCCAACTGTCCAGGTAAGTTGGTCATTTACTAGATGCCTCTACTTATTTGCTAATGGAAGAGAATAAGTAATGTAATTTAGTCAAGAAAATCACATTTATGTGCTGGGCATATTGTGTTAGGTTATACTGCTGGGAGTGGACAATCACATTCTTGTGGATGTGATGAGTCTGAATGCAGCTACATAGAATTGATCTATGTGACACTGCACACTGCATGCCACCTAAAAGCCTGTTGACATCTCATTCTGGTAAGTGTCCTAATGTCACAAAGCTTCTTAGCAATGGATCTAAAACTCAAGTTTCTTAATAATGTTAAAGCCCACATTCCCCCAGAGCAAACAGCTGCCTTTAAACATAGTAATACATGATTTCTCCAACTGTCAAACAGGGAATGAAATTCTGATAAAGACTTCTGGACAAAGTTGATAAATTGAATAAATGTCCTCTTCTTAGATGCTACTTTAGAGTCTTTTTTAATAAAAGAGTATTTTTTTAAAAAATATTTGTTGTTATTGATTGACCTTTATTTTATTTATTTGTATGTGGTGCTGAGAATTGAACCCAGTGCGTCACATATGCTAGGCAAGCATGCTACCACTGAGCCACAATCCCAGCCCATCAGGAGAGAGATTGAGAGAGGGAGGGAAGCAGGATTCCTATACCAAAAAAACAATAATAATAATAATAATAACATAAGTAAACTAAACATTGAGAAACTTTCTCTCCCATTTAGCTTTCCAATCACTGGTAGCAGGCCTATAACTTCTATGAAAGAGACTGGGGGATTCTTCCAAAGAATCTGGTGAATCCTAGTGGAAAGACCTAAAGATACTAACATTGTAGTTGCCCCTACATACAACCCATGCAGATCATCATACAACAAAGTTCACATCCAGTAAGCCCAATCATGTATTTAAAACTTAAAAATTATCTTTTTAGTATACTACTTTTAAATATGAAGAGGCAATCAAGGATCACACATATCTGGAGAAAACCCAAACATGAAAGACAGAATTTATGCCTTTATATGGGAAGAAATTTGGGGATACAAATGAGAAGTTACTTGAAAGAAAACTTAAGTACATCCCAGCTGCTTGGGAGGCCAAGATAGGAGAATCACAAGTTTGAGGCCAACCTGAAAAACAGTAAGACTCCATTAAGGAAGAAAAAAGAGAGAAGAAATGGAGGGGTGAAGAGGATAAAGAAAGGAAAAGAAGGGCTGGGATGTAGCTCAAGCGGAAGCACTCTAGCCTGACATTCGAGGGGCGTTGGGTTCGATCCTCAGCACCACATAAAATAAAGATGTTGTGTCCACCAAACACTGAAAAATAAATATTAAAAAATTCTCTCTCTCTCTCTCTCTCTCTCCCTCTCTCTTTAAAAAAAAAAGAAAGGAAAAGAAAAGAAATAATGACCATGTTTATCTTGGTCAAAGTTGGCCAATGATTTAAAATCAGATCAGATGAACCTATGCCAACAATCTGATTAAAAAAAAAAACAGCCCTTTTCAAACATAATGGTTTTACTGATGGTTATTTGCTTTCTCGGGGGCAAGAGGCATAATAAGATAAAATCTGCTGAGTGGGTCATAAACAAAAGCATCAGTGGATGCATCACTGTGTCCATTAATTAGTGATGCAATAACATGTAGATATATTTTTGTAAGTTCAAATTCTAGATGAACCTAGAGAAAACAGGTCACTCATTCCATGGCATCTCACCTTCAGAGGTCATGAGGACCTCATAGAAAACATGGTGATTGAGAAGAGTTTTAAAGAAAGAGACAAAACAGGAAGTACAGCATAGAAGACTAGAAGGGGACAGACATAAATGAGTATGGAAGGGCTGAGAAGCTCAAAAATAGTACAGTGCAACTGGAGCATAAACAAGAGCAATAGGAAATGAAGCTAAAAGGGCAGGCAGAGATTAGATCAAGAAACACCTTGCATGTCATGGAAGGAATCTGGATTCTAACCTGAAGGCAACAGGGAGCCAACAAAAAGTTTTACCAGCAAATTGAGATGACCATATTTGTATCTTAAGAGATTTTCTGATGATAATGTGACAGATTTGAGGGTCAAGGGGAAGAATGATGCTACAACCTTCTGTGTAGCAGTTCTCCTACCTACAAACCCCATGTTCTGTTCTCAGCTTACTATGAAGCAGACTGTTCTCTCTCTAAGAGACTACTAGAGACACTCTAATGGTGTCCCTGAGGAATCCTGCATCTACTTTCAGGTTCTTCCCCAGCCCCCCTCCCCCCAAATTCCTAATATCGTCTCTAAGGACACAAAGATTATGCTTTGCTGCCTTATCAGAGTGTATCTTCCAGTCTGATTTCAAAAATATGCATCTGCCCCAAGCCCTCACCTCCCAATTCCCAATGACTGTGGCCAATTCCAGCCACTTATTAGACCTTCATTAAACAAACGTGCATGTGTGTGTGTGTGTGTGTGTGTGTGTGTGTATGCACACAAACACACAGTTACTTACATAAATATCAGATTTCTTCATGTATATTTCTTAAGGAGATGGAAAAAAAGATGAAAAGGAAGACTTACCACCAATTTAATGCCTTAACTTTTCCTATATATTCTCTCATTGGATCCTTACTGCAATTTTGGATGGGGTGATATTTTTATACTCATTTTCAGAGATGAAGAAACTATGGCTCAAAGAGACTGAAAGACTTACCCAAGGTCTTGGAGCCAGTACAGGGCAAAGATGAGGTTTGAATCCACATGTCTGTGGGTTCACCAACACTTCATCTAAACCTCACAGGTATTGGGTTTCCCCATATCTTACTTATTTGTTACTGAATTTCTACTTAACACATTCTGTTGAATTGCATTACACTAAGTCTCTAACTGAACAGGTCAGCAACCAGTAATAGCAACCAAACAGAAAAACAAAGAACAAATGTAATACTTAGACAATAAATGCAGATACCACCAAAAAATTAAAAAAAGAAAATCAGCAACATCAACTCCAATAAACTCTTCAGAGCAGATGTTATTAAGAAGTGAAATAGCCAAATTGCATGTTGAAAGACCTCCAATCCAGAATTTTATCTCTTCCTCAGGCAGCTCAGTAGAGGACCTGGTAAAATACTGCCTAGTAAGGAGCACATCATAAATAAACTCCATTAAGCAGATGCATTTTTCCCTAGAGCCTTCCCACTCTGACAAAAACTACCAGAAACTGGAAAAATCTTTTGTTTTCCATCTGAATTGCCTGCAGGCCCTTGCTGGATAAGGAAAGTTGGTGTTGAAAAGCAGATGGCTTGTCAAAGAACCTAAAACCTAAGGTGAAAGGGAAGCAATTTACTGAAAACAACCATTCCAAAAGGGAAATCAAGACTCTTTGAGGTAACAAAGAATGCTGTCATAATAGTGACACCTTCTAAACAGAAGATTCCAAAGCACCTTGTAGGAGGGGTAGAGACCAAGACCCAGATTACCTCCCCAGGTGCATTTACCCATAGATGTTACCATATGTTTATACTAATATTCTATATTTTTCTGAAAGTCAGAATCACTTGTTACTATCAACTCCCCCTACCCCCAATGCTAGGGATCAAACTCAGGGCCTGATGCATGCTAAGTCAGCACTCTATTCCCAGCCCGGAACAATTATTTTTCATTATGGAGATTTTACTATAGAATGAAAGATTCATACTATCATACCAGTTAGACCATCAATATACCAAGAAGAGCCAGAAAATAAGGTAAAGGTTAAATAAAATAACTTAAGTGAAATTGAACTGGCTCAAGATGTTTGTTCAATTGAACTGAAAAAAAAACTAATTAGTATTTGTTTACTATACTCTGATTATCAAAAATGACCTAGGCAATTTTCATATACTTTATCTCATTTAATACCCAAAACAATTTATAACAAGTGTTAATTGGCCTCATTTTACAGATGATAAGAGCATTAAAAAAAATTAACCAACTTGCTCAGTCATTCAGGTAAGGGGGAAAAGTGATTTGTTCAAGGTATCAAAAAATAATAATATTGCCACTTTATATTTGGATAATGCTTTGAAATTTTTCACAAGCACAAAATATGGGATTGGGGTAAACAATGGGCTAGGAATACGAATACCTGAGTTCTAGTTTTGGCTATGTGTTTGAAAATGTTATGCAATTTAAACTAGGTTCCTTTCCCTCTCTGACTCTGAATTTCCTCACCTATGCAATAGTGGTACAACACTTAAAAAAATCAGTAGAGCTGGGCTTAGTGGTGCAAGCCTGTAATCCCAGTAGCTCAGGAGGCTGAGGCAGAGGACCATAAGTTCAAAGCCAGCCTCAGCAACTTAGCAAAACCCTGTCTCAAAATACAAATGAAAAGGGTGTGGATCAGTGGTAAAGCTCCCCTGGGTTTAATCTCTGGTACAAAAAAAAAAAAAAAAAAGGTCAGTTGGGCTAAATGATCGCAAATGCTATTCACTGGAAAAGGCATTCTTGTCAGTGTTAGCTTGCTTCATCTAATTACACTCTAAGGACTAACAGCTTACCTCCACCTGTCCATGAGTCATTTCTAACCAGAAGAATCCTTTTTATAGTACAACTTACCACCTGTGCAGGATGCTTCATTAAGTGTAAAGCTGATACTGTATTTTGCTAGAAGACTGGTGCAAAAATGTTACCTGGAGATGAATAAATCATTCCAGTTGCATTGGATTGCAACTGTAAGGGCAGCATCTGTGGTTCTGAAAACAGATGGTCATAAAAGGATAGAGGCCGTTGCTCCCATTTCATTTTCCTATGGCAAGCAGGTTTGGATCAGCAGGAAGGCTGGCTGAGAAGTGCCTGAGTAGAGGTAGTATCCAGCGATAAGGAAAGATGACAAAAATGAACTCACAGTTTCTTCCATAATAAATGAATGTATCAGGGCTGCAATTACCAGAATTCCAAGCTCTTACTTTTGTACCTACTCATCAATTTCTAAATTGTTTTCTTTTTAGTCCAACACTCCTTTCTTGATCACAACACGAAGGTGAGCTCAGAGAGAGTGCCTAGGACAGCCTTGGCACAAAACTAAGACTTTAAGATATGCTGACTAAAACAAATTTTAAAAACAGAGAAAAATAAACTGAACTTATTTGAGGACAGCCTAGGACACTGAAAGTAATAGTGCATATGCTTAATAAATGAAGTAATATGCCAACTTCCATTCTAGGTGTTTTACCTACATTCTCTCATTTATTTTATTTTATTATCTTCATTTTATAGATAAGGATAAATCATTATTGGATAAGTCATTGCAGAAAACTCAGAAAAGTTAGGTACTCCTCCCAGAGTCACACATCAAATAAATTGATACAAGTCATAACTGACCCTCCAATGCTGTATGCATTTTGTTTGTCAACCTTCTGTCCTATCAATGTCTTTCTTGCATTCCTCAAATACACCTGATTTATTCCACCCTTTGTATCTTTCTACCTGCTGTTTCTTGCCTCTGAACTTCTTTCTACCACACTGCTCAAAGGCTTTCCACTTCAGATCATTCAGGTCTTTGTTCAAATGCAATCTCTTCAGAGGAGCTGTTCTTGGTCATCCTCCCAATATACACTGTTCCCTTTTTCTTTTATAATTATGGCACTAACATTATATTATTTATTAGCTTGTTTACTGTTAGCCTCCTTTAATAGAATGAAAAACTTATGAAGGCCAGCAGTTTGTCTTGGTCAAAACTGTATCCTCAGCACAGACCAGTGACTAGTATAACATGGGCCTATCAAATATTCATTGAATGAATGATCAAATTCTACATGCTCAGAATCACAGAGCTCTAGAATATCAATACAATAAGGTAGTTGTTACAGGATAGAAAGAGCATAGGTTTTGAGATCAGGCAGACCTGCAATTAAGCCTCTCACTTACAATGATGGTATGACTTTGGAAGTCTATAAATTTTAATCTTATCTATAAAATGCATATAAAAATATAGATCACATAGGGGCTGGAGCTGGGGCTCAGCAGTAGAGCGCTTGCCTCGCATGTGTGAGGCGCTAGGTTCAAGCCTTAGCACCACATAAAAATAAATAAATAAAATAAAGGTATTGTGTCCAACTATAACTAAAAAATAAATATTTTAAAAAATATAGAAACAGGTTTATTTTAATGACGGGAAAAAATTTAAGAGGTAAGTCAAGACCTTCACTTCAGATTATCAACCCAAGAGCCAAAAAGGTGAAGTTTATTATCCAATGTCCCACAGTTATTTAGAATCAAACCATGATTAGACTCTAGAACTCCAGATGATCACACTAGAACATCTAGCATTATCCGCCACAGACTGCATGGCCTCTCATGCTCTGCTTTCTCTTGGTCCTTCTATCTCACTGGCTGCACCTTTGATCCTCTTAACTTTTCAGGGTGAAAGTGCCCAGGGATCAATGATCAGATCTCTTCTCTGTTCTATCTACACATATTTCCGAGGTGATCACACCTATTCCATGGCTTTACCTATGCTAATGACTAAAGCTATGATTTGGATAAGTGCCCTCCAAAGATCCACGTGTTTTAACATGGGGTTTGGTTCCTAAGGTGGCAGTACTTGGAGGTAGTGGATACTTTGAGATGAGGTGTAATGGAAGGAGGGCCTTAGAATACTGGGAGCATGCCTCCAAAGGGGGTTGTGGAGTCCTTGTCTCATTCTCTTCCTCTACTCCTCGGCCCAAGATGTAAGTGGCTTACTCTATGTCATGTGCTCCTGCCAGGATGTACCAACCTCATTAGAGCCTCAAAGCCATGGGACCACCTGATATTGCACAAGAAACTCCAGAACCATAAACCAAATAAACTTTTTCTCTTTTTAAGTTAATTGCTTTGGGTACTGCATTTAGTAACATGAAGCTAACTATTACAACTTCAATTTTATATTTCCAACTTGGACATTCCTGAATTTCAGAAATGTAACTGCTTACCTGACATATCTTCTTGGTTATCTAACAGCCATCTTAAAGTATAATACAGTTAGGTGTCACTTAACAACAAAGATGTATTCTGAGAAACACATCATTCAGTGATTTCATCACTGCATAAATATTATACAATGTACTGACACAAATTAAGATAGTTATAACACTGCTACACTACATAATTTTTTAGGACCACCACTATATATGGGATCCATGACTGAAGAAAATATCATATGTGCAAAACTATATGTTTATAACCACATGCCTGACACCCCCCAACACACACACACCTGCTTCTCCCAGTCTCCCATCTCTAAAAGTGGCAACTCTATTTTATAGTTGCACAAAGCAAAAATGTCAGAATCATCTTTGACTGCGTTTTTATTATTGTCATAATCCTCATCTAATCTATCAGCAAATTCAGTCAGCTCTACTTTCTTAACATCCCTAATCTAACCATTTCTTAGCACTTTTATCACTAACAGACTTGAGTTTTCATTACTGCTGTTTAACTGTAAAACAGGTTATCTGAATCCTCTGCTTTGGTCCTCACCATGTCTAACCTATCTTCCTCCCTCCCAGTAGCCAAAATGATCCTTTTAAGTTCAAATGAGAGCATGTCATTCCACTCTCTTCAAAACCCTACAATGATTTTTTTTCACTCAGAGTAAAATACAAGATCATTACCATAACCTATAAGACACCATGTAATGTAGTTCCTCTCTATCTCATCTCACCCCTTACAACACTCCTTCTTGTTCACTGTTCATTACAGTTACTTTTCTCCTCCTTGCTCCATACTGTACTAAAATTTTAACACCAACATCTATGGTGTTTGAAAACCATTCTGAAATGACCAAAAGCAAAGATCAAGAAAAACATACAATCCTCAGATCCATTAATGTGAACAACAGGGACATTTTTCCCTTTTTGTTCCTTGATAAACCAAGCAAATTATATGTATGACTTGCTCCTTTATTTCATTTAGATCTCTACTCAAATTTCACCTCATTAAGAGGCCTAGGTTAACTGGTTATATCTAAAATAGCTCCCTCCCTTCGAAGCACTCCTTTTCCCCTTACACTGATTGACTTTTTTCTCTCTACCTGTTAGAACTCTATTGGAAGGAGGGACTTCATTTTATTCACTGCTGTATCCCCAGTGTCAAGATCAAACTCTAAGTACTCTACACTCAATACCAGTAATATATTTTAGCCATTAATTGTTTTTTAATTATATCTTAAGTCTTTAATCTCATTTTCCCCTAAACAGGATGAAAAATTCTTTGAAAATGTCCCTTTTCTGCATACTGGATAGAAGTAACTAAAGAAGGAAAAAATGAAAAATGAAGCCATATTTTTCCCCATGAAATTCTCTAATAATCAGCTAACAAATCAATATCAGCAAGCACCTTTGGGTGCAGAGTACCATCCTACCAAATTTAGAAAGATGTTACCAAGCTACATGGTAAAGCATTAAGATATACATAAAAAAAAAAAAGTAACAAGATGGGCAATAAGCTCATGAAAGATGCTCAGCATCATTAGCCATCAGGGGGAACACAAATCAAATCACAATAAGATATCAACAGTATGGTTAAAAACAAAAAGACAAATAACAAGTAGATGTTAGGACCTGGAGAAATTCGAAGCACTCCCCCCCACAGTGCTCGTGGGAATATAAAATGGTGCAGCCACTGTGGAAAACACTCTGAAGTTCCTCAAAAGGTTAAACATAAAATTCCCATATAATCTAGCAATTCCATTCCTAAGTGTATACTCAAGATAAATAAAAACCTTTGTCCACATAAAAATTTATGTGAAGGTTCACAGCATTACTGAAAGCTAAAAAGTGGAAACCACCAAAGTATCATCAACTGATGAATATATAAATAAAAATGGCACATACACTGGTGACAAATGCCTGTAATCTCAGAAACTCCAGGGGTAAGGCAGGAGAATCACAAGTTCAAGGACAACCTTAGCAGTTTAGTGAGACCATCTCAAAATAAATATAAAAAGGTCTGGGCTCAGTGGTACAGCAACTGTGGGTTCAATCCCCAGTATGGAACAAGTGGGGAAGGCTGGGGAGGTGGGGAGTTGCATATCCATAAAACCATATTCAGCAATAAAAAGGAAGTAATGATCCACGCTAAAAAATGGATAAAGCTTGAAAACATTATGCTAACTGGAAAAAAATAGTCATCATAAGCCATGTTTTATTATTCCATTTATGTGAAATGTCCAGAAAAGGCAATCTAGCCATAGAAAATAGATGAATTGGTTGCCCACAGCTGGTATATATGGGAGAAACAGGGAGTGGCTACTAAAGGGTATGAATTTTTTGGAGTAATGAAAATATTCCAAAATTGAGTGTGGTAGTAGTTGTACAATTCTTTAAATATACTAAATACCACTAAGTTGTACCCTTTAAATGGGTGAACTGGATGGTACATGAATTATATCTCAATAAAACTCTTATTTTTGAAAAGCCATTAAAAACTTAATCTGGGCTGCAGGATATAGCTCATCAGTAGAGTGCTTGCCTAGCATGCACAAGGCCATGGGTGTGATCCCCATCACTGCAAACAAATAAACAAATAAAAACTGATCTGAGGCTTACATTGGGTCCTGTTTATCAATATTTCCATTCACTAAGACTAAAAAAGAAAAGAAAAAAACTTCCAGTTGAGACTTTAAAATAAAAAAGTTTTCTCAAATTACCATTCATATTCAACCTAACATTTACTGCATGTTAGGTAACTCTCACCTTCTTTTTTTTTTTCTTTCTTTTTTTTTTCCTTTTTTTTTTTATTGGTTGTTCAAAACATTACAAAGCTCATGACATATCATCTTTCATACATTTGATTCAAGAGGGTTATGAACTCCCATTTTTACCCCAAATACAAGTTGCAGAATCACATCGGTTACACATCCACATTTTTACATAATGCCATATTAGTGACTATTGTATTCTGCTACCTTTCCTATTCCCTACTATCCCCCCTCCCCTTCCCTCTCATCTTCCCTCTCTACCCCATCTGCTGTTATTCAATTCTCTCCCTTGTTTTTTTTTTCCCCTTTCCCCTCACAAACTCTTATATGTAATTTTGTGTAACAATGAGGGTCTCCTTCCATTTCCATACAGTTTCCCTTCTCTCTCCCTTTCTCTCCCCCCACTCGTCTCTGTTTAATGTTAATCTTTTCCTCATGCTCTTCCTCCCTGTTCTGTTCTTAGTTGCTCTCTTTATATCAAAGAAGACATTTGGCATTTGTTTTTTAAGGATTGGCTAGCTTCACTTAGCATAATCTGCTCTAATGCCATCCATTTCCCTGCAAATTCCATGATTTTGTCGTTTTTCTTTATTTTACTTAATACAACCAAAAATCCTACAAGACAGGAATTATCAACTCACCCTTTTTGTAAGCAAGATACCTACATCTCATGGAAATTAAATGATTTAGATTTTTATGAAGTTATCAAAGCCAGGATTGATGCTGCATTCACTATCTCAAACTAGAACTGTTTCTAAGCGCTCTCTCTCGCTCTCTCTCTCTCTCTCTCTCCTTTTTTTTTTCTTTTTAAGAGAGAGTGAGAAAGGGAGAGAGAAAGAGAGAATTTTAATATTTATTTTTTAGTTATCGGCGGACACAACATCCCTGTTTGTATGTGGTGCTGAGGATCGAACCCGGGCCGCACGCATGCCAGGCGAGCACGCCACCGCTTGAGCCACATCCCCAGCCCCTCTCTCTCTCCTTATTACTGAGCATAATTCAGATCTGGATGTAGCACTTATTTATAAAAGCATCTGAATTAATAAAGCAAGAACTTAAAATCATAAGAACACAGATTAGGGCAAGGGATGTAGCTCAGTGGTAGAATCCTTGTGTAACACAGGGTGAGGCCCTATGTTTAGTAGCCACACCACCAAAACAAAAAAAAAAAACACATTAAAAAAATGATTACCAAAATCACTATAAAACTCAATTATCTCACTTGTTCATCAGTGCCCTCCTACATGAAAAGGAGGCTAGGTCTGATTCCTAAGTTCATTTATATGGGAGCAGGGGGTGTTTTTGAAAAAAGAAAAGTGCAGAGCATTTCCCAGCAAATTAATTAAAAGCCATAATCACTTATATCATAAGATTCATTCAATTCACAACTGACCTCAACCAATCTAAAAGTAAAGCAGCTTCTTAGTAAAACAACAAAAAAGTACCATTTAAAAAGCAAGCTGTGGGGGCCGGGGTTGTAGCTCAATGGTAGAGCGCTTGCCTAGCATTCATGAGGCACTGAGTTTGATCCCCAGCACCACATAGAAATAAACAAATAAAATAAAGGTATGTGTCCATCTACAACAAAAATAAATAAATAAATAAATAAATAAAAAGCAAGCTGTGGGGGCCCTGGCTGTGGCTCATTGGTAGAACGCTTGCCTGGCATGCACGAGGCACTGGGTTCAATCCTCAGCATCACATAAAAATAAAATAAAGGTATTGTGCCCACCTACATCTGAAAAATACATATTAAAAAAAAAAAAAATACAAGCTGTGACAGTAGCTCAGGAGGCTGAGGAAGGAGAATCATGAATTCAAAGCCAGTCTCAGCAACTGAGCAAGGCCCTAAGCAACTCAGCAAGACCCGGTCTCTAAATAAGATACAAAAAGGCAGGGGGTGGGGTAGGGGGGTGGCTCAGTGGGTAAGCACCCCTGGGTTCAATTCCAGGTACCAAAAAAAAAAAAAAAAAAACCACTAGCTGGGACAAGACAGTTTCTTGGAGTGATAAAACTGTCCTGTATCTTGACTGTAGTGGTGGTTACACAAACTACCCATGTGCTAAAATTCAAAGAATCTTATTACAAGTCAATTTTAAATAAAATTTAACAAAAACTTCATACAAAAAAAAAAATGAGCTACCTACAATTCAACAAAATAACAATTAAAAAATTGGCAAAGGGATCTGGAGTTGTAGCTCAGTGGTAGAGCACTTGCCTCACATGCGTGAGGCCCTGGGTTCAATCCTCAGCACCATATAAAAACAAATAATAAAAATAAAGATATTGTGTTCATCTACAACTAAAAAAAAAAAAAAACCTGTCAAAGGATTTAAATAGACCTTTCTCTAAAGAAGATATACAAGGGCTGGGGTTGTGGCTTGATGGTAAGCATTCACCTAGCACGTGTGGGGCTCTGGGTTCGATCCTCAGCACCACATAAAAATAAATAAATAATGGGGCTGGGATTGTGGCTCAGCGGTAGAGCACTTGCCTAGCATGTGTGAGGCCCTGGGTTCGAACCTCAGCACCACATTAAAAATAAATAAATAAATAAAACGAGGGTGCTATGTACAACTAAAAGAAATAAATATTTTTAAATAAAAATAAATAAATAAAATAAAGGTACTGTGTCCAACTACAACTAAAAAATAAATTTAAAAAAAAGAAGACCTGGGCTGGGGTTGTGCCTCAGCGATAGAGCGTTAGCCTGGCATGTGTGAGGCCCTGGGTTTGATCCTCAGCACCACATATAAATAAATATCAACATTTTGTTTTTATAGAAAACAAAATGAAAAATAAATTTTGTTGAGGATGTGAAAAAAATGGAACTCTTATACATTACTGGCAACAATGTAAACCGATAGAGCTACTAATAAAAACAGTATGGAGTTTCCTTAAAAATTAGTAATAGAGTACCATGTGATCCAGTGATTCTACTTCTGGGTATAGATCCAAGAGAATTGGAAACAAAATCACAGAAATAGTTGTGTACCCATCCATGTTCACTACAGGATTATTATAGTAGCCTAGAGGTTTAAACAAACCATTGTCCATCATGGAGTTAACAAAAAAAGAAACCATGGTATATGCATACAATGGGATATTATTTGGCTTTTAAATTCTGTCACTTGCTACAATATGGGTCAACCTTGAAGACATTATGCTAAAAGAAATAAGCCATCCATGGAAAAACAAATACGGTATGATTCCACTTAAATTGTGGATGACAGACGATACAAACTGGGAAGAAGAGGAAAGAATAGAGTGGGTTCAATGAGATAGTTTCAGTTTTGCAGGAGGAAAAAAATTTAAGAGATCTGTTACACAACAATGTAAAAATGGTTAACATTACTAAACTGTAACTTAAAATAGTTAAGATGGTAAATCTTATGGAATGTTTTTATCACAATCCATTTATGAATAAATAAATAAGATGGACATACATAGTAATGTGACAGGAGGTAAAATGATAATAACAGTTAACATTTATTGAGTGTTTTCTATAAGCAGGTACATTAGTTTACTCATCTGCGTCCATAATCTCATCCAATCCCTCTTTCACAAATGAGAAGTCTGAGCCCAGAAAGGTCAAGTCATTTGCTCAGAATTATACTGCTCAAAACTGAAACTGAATTCAAACTCAAGCAATTGGACTCCAAAGCCCAGGTACTTTACCACTGGTATCTTACACCACAAAGTACCATAACAAATACTACAGATAGGTCAAGCACAGCAGAGCACACCTGTAATCCCAGCAACTCAGAGGCTGAGAAAGGAGGATCTAATTCCAGACTAGCCTGGGCAACTTAGCAAGACCCTGGTTAAAATAAAAAATAAAAATGACTGAAGATGCTAAAGATGTAGCTTAGTAGTAAAGTGTCCCTGGGTTTAATCCCTAGTAACAACAACAACAACAACAAAAAGATACTATAGGGCTGGGGTTGTAGCTTAGTGGTAGAACACTTACTTAGCATGTGTGAGGCACTGGGTTCGATTCTCAGCAAAATAAATAAATAAATAAATAAATAAATAAATAAATAAATAAATAAATAAATAAAATGAAAGTCTATCAAGAAATAAAAAATTATTTTAAAAAAAGATACTATAGACATAAGTTGACAAAGATAACTATTCAATCCTGACAACTTAAACTTTCAATTGAAAACAGCCATATTAGAAGCAGACACATTGTACATTCAATGTATGTGATTAGAGTCAAGGAAACATCAAGACTGTTCTTTTGGGGAAAAATACACATATAAAAATGTAACTGGCCCCACAGTATCTCCCTTTGGAACCAGCCCCAAGTCAGCCCAGGAAAAAAAAAAAGAAAAGAAAGAAAGAAAGCAAACTAAACAGTTCTAGATCATCACTCAAGTAGGCACAGGCCCCTGCGCGTGCACACATACATACACACACACACACACACACACACACACACACACTTATTTCTAAGACCTAGTCTCCAGCATCCCAGTTTCTTTTTTTTTTTAATATTTTTTAGTTATAGACAGACACAATATATTTATTTTGTTTATTCATTTTTATGTGGTGCTGAGGATCAAACCCAGTGCTTCACATGTGCGAGGCAAGCGCTCTACCACTGAGCCACAACCCCAGCCCCACTTTTTTTTTTTAATATGTATTTAGTTGTAGAGGAACACGCAGTATCTTTATTTATTTTTATATGGTGCTGAGGTTTGAACTCAGTGCCTCACACACACGAGGCAAGCACTTTACCACTGAGCTACAGCCTCAGCCCCTGGAATCCCAGTTTCAATATTGCTTCCAGTGCTATCAGATATCAGTGCCACCAGAGTCCTTTCAGGCACTCTGGACTTCTGAATAGTTTTCATATTTGCTCTGAGCAAAGAACTCTTTCCTTTGGTCCATGGCTCTGTAAAAACAAAAACCACCCTCTGCATCTCCACCCCATTAATGGATGCTAGAACTTCCTCCAGGCCCTACACTACATACATTCCCCTTGTTTCTACTTGAAATCTTTATTTCCCCATATCTCATTGTTCATGATGTTTATTATTTATCTAAAAGGTAAAAGCTTTAAAAAATTTTAAAAAGACACTATGCCAAAATAAAGTACCAACAGCATTAACAGGGGCCTAATGAGGAATTAACTTTCTGCTGATTATAATCATTCCCCAACACTCAAGGAAGGTCAGTGAAGGCTCCTCAGTGTGAATTATTTTCTCTTCTGTAGTTTCTATCAAATAAATATGATGCAGTTTATAACAAATATATTTTGTTAGCTGTATTTATTATCTTTAGGCCACATTTCTTAATTCTCCATATTTCTTTGCAAGATTTCTTATCTTTCCAAGAATGTTAATCCACTCCTTCGTAGGAATCTTTAGTTAAACAAAGCTGTAAGAGGTTTGCACTCAACCAAGCTTAATGGAGCACCTACTGTATTTCTGAATAGGATTTTTTATAGTTTTTTTCATTTAACTCTCAAAAAGAATCCTTTGAATTAAGTATTACTGACTTTTTGGGGGGGCACTGGGGCTCAATCTCAAGGCCCCATGAATGCTAGGTAAGTGGTCCAACACAGTACCACCACCAGCCCCTCTATTATATTGAACTGTACTTCCTCATCTACATGTCTGTTTCCTCACTGTTTTGACCCTCTAGAGCCATACTTTCTGATATGTAAGCCACTAGTCATTTGCAGCTATTTTAATTCACATTTAAATTAATTGAAAGTTGGGCAGGGTCTGTAGCTCAGTGGTAGAATACTTGCCTAGCATAAGCAAGGCACTGGGTTCAATCCTCAGCACTCCATAAAAATAAACAAATAAAATAAAGGTTCCATGTCCATATACAACAAAAAAAATATAATTAATTAATTAATTAACTGAAACTAAGTAAAATTTAAATTTCAATTCCTCAGTCTCACTATTCATGTTTCAAGCACTCAAGAGTACATGTGGCTGGTGACTACCCAATGGACAACACAATATAGAACATTTCCATTAATTACCTGTAGTGTAGGCTAGGAGTCAGTTTGGCAGTAGCTATGCCTAACTCATTTCTGTACCCCAGCATCAGCCCTTGATAAGCCCCCATTAAATGTTTCTTAGGAATAAATGACATTGGGTAAGAGACAGCTTGTTCTACCTTATATCACACAGCACTCAGGTCCTCTTTTCCATAAATTCAGTGTCCTTTACAGGCTAGAATCAATGTAAAAATAAACCATCCTTCCAATTTGTGGGAAAAAGAAGAAACCATAATAGTAAGGAAAATCAGAAAGTCTTTTTCTTCAGTCCCTCTCCCTAAAGCTTCACTACTTATTATAAAATTTAATTAAGAAGAGGCTCATTTCTCATTTCAGGTTTGGCAAGTAATTAAACTACAGGTGATTCTGAGAGGAATTTTTTTTTTTTTCAAATACTGGAACAATGTCACAACTTAGCAGAAATAAAAACAGGAAAACTCCAGTCAAAATTTATTACACTTTTTGGAACTCCATGGATAGAGATATCCTCAGTATGTTCTTAGTCACTTGACACGCATTTTCTGAGAAATATTAAGAACTAGGTGTTACAGACAGCCAATTATGGTGGTCCATGCCTGTAATCCCAGCAACTCAAGAGGCTGAGGCTTGAGGATTGCAAATTCGAGGCCAGCCTCAGAAATTTACCGAGACTGTCAGCAATTTAGTGAGATCCTGTCTCAAATTTTAAAATGGCGGGGGAGGCTAGGGATGTGGCTCAAGTGGTAGCGCACTCACCCAGCATGCGAGAGGCACTGGGTTCGATTCTCAGCACCACATAAAAATAAAATAAAAATATTTAAAAAGAGAGAGAGAGAAGAAGAAAAAAAAAGAAGGAAGGACTGGGGATATGTAGTTCAGTGGTAAAATACCACTGGGTTCAATCCCCAGTACAAAAAACAAACAATATAAACAAAAACAAAGGAGGTGCCAAAAAAAGAGAAATAAAAGAGAAATGAAGGAAAGGAATAAAACCCAGTGGGGAAACAGGGTGCAGGGTCGGGGAACCACAAGGGAAGCTGCTCTAAGATGAGTCCAAACTAAGTTTAAAGGGTAATCAAGAAACTGGGCGATGAAAAAGGGGTGAGTATGTTTCCCAAATAGAGACAATGTCATAAAGGTATAGGAATGGAACCTGGACAATAAATAAAGAGTTCAGTTTGGCTGGAACAACATATGAGAAAGAAAAGAATTTCTGGGTAATGAGGCAGGCAGAGCCCAAATCAAGACCTTTGCAAAGTAAAATAAGAGGCTTAAATTTTATCCTCTAAGTTATGGAAAATCTCTGATAGTTTTAAAGAAGGAAAGAGGAGTAAAATCTTTAACAAATCTCAGTACCAAAGAGAGAGAGAAAGAAAGAGAGAGTGTGTTCCTAATAGAAATAGTTATGGTTTTAAACACAGCCTGTTTTAAATGGTCTTTCTCCATTAGTCTATGCCTTTTAAAGCTGTAACACCATGATTTAATTATATAACACAACTACAAAAGCAACTGTTAAAGTCAATTCCATACACTGTAAAAATTTCACAGCACTCCTTTATTCAATAGTCACTCTAAACTTCAAACTAAAACTGCTCACTTTTCTCCTTTCCACTGAACACAATTTTAGAAAAACATTTTACCCAGATGAGCACATCTGTGCAGTGTATAACAAGTGTAAACAACTTAACACGAGTTTAATGAAACATTTCCTATTCTTTGTTGGGGAAAATTCTAATATGGCAACATCAGGTTGCAAATTGACATTTTTAAATTAACTTTTTAAAAAATATAAACATGCCAATTTTAAATCCCATCTGGTGGCATGTTGTGGCTACCCTGAATGAATTTTCAGTTTTTAGGCACATGGCTAAAGCATTCAGAACTACCATGTACCACCAGCAGCCTCAAGGACAATACTTAGGAATCTCTTATATATCCATGCCGCTTTAATAAAAGGATTTCTTTCCAGAGGAGAGACACTTGAGATTCATCTCATTTGGTCATGTTCCTTCTACAGAGGAAAGTATATGTAGGAAAATGAAAAGAAGCAACTCATATTTTTTAATGTTTTTTTTAGTTGTAGATGGACACAATACCTTTATTTTATTTGTTTATTTTTATTTTGTGTTGCCGGGGATTGAACTCAGTGCCTCACACATGCTAGGTAAGCGCTCTACCACTGAACCACAACCCCGGCCCCAGCAACTCATATTTTAACAAAGTACTATTTTTCAGTTTTACCTCCTCTTCTCTTAAAAGGCAATGGACTGTCATATTTTTGACTGCACAGTTCCTGACCTTAGAGAGTTTTACCTTTCCTTCTCACTTGTACCAACAAAACTAAAATACAAGACTTTGGAATTGAACTAAACTGTGTTCAAATCTAACTCTACCTCTTACATATTGTGTGAAATTGGGCATATTTCCTAACCTTATTGAAACTTTATTTCCTCATGTATAAAATTATAATACCTAATACTTAACCTTGCTGAGCTATGGTGAGGATGAAAGAAAATGTACACAAAATATCTAGATATGTCTGGTACATTTGGGCATTTAAGTATGTTAACACTTTCCTTTGTATCCAACTATAATTTGTACTTAACAGTAATTATCTATTTTAAAGGTTTGTTTTAAGGATTAAATGAATTAATTCAGATAAAGGGCTTATAACAGTGCCTGGCACAGTAGGTAATCATTAAGTGTTAATTGCTTTCATTACTATTATCATAGCATGTTTCAGACTAAAATACAACTTCTTTCATTGCTGTCTTCCTCCTCATTAGTTACACAAAATAGGCTTCAATAAATATCTGTTGACCAGCTAAATAAATAATGGTTGAATGAACAAATTAGAGATATAATAGTCCATTACAGAGGCTGGAGATGAAGAAATAATGGGAATGTGTCCAAATAGACACAATGGCATGGGTGAAGTATAAGAATGTGACCTAGACAGTAAGTGTCAAGTAGTTCAGTTTGACTGGAACAAAGAATAGTATTTGAGGCTAATGAGGCAGGCAGAGCCCAAATCATGAAAGAGCCTTATAAAATAAACTAAGTGCTCTACCACTGAGCTAGCTATACCCCATCTTAAAAGGCAATGGACTGTCATATTTTTGACTGCACAGTTCCTGACCTTAGAGAATTATATTCAGGTAATAAACAGAGTCCGAGAGACATTAAAGGTTAAGATCACTAAGAATAGCAACTACAATCCCCTTTGGTCTCTCAAAAGCTATATTTATAGGTTTGGTGGGTTTTTTTGTTTTTTTTTTTTTTTTTCTGTAACCAGATTTCTCTCTCTCTCTCTCTCTCTCTCTCCATATTTTAGATGTTACCTATGGGATTGATCAAGTTTTTCGAATCTATGTGGTTTCTGAGTCAGAAGATACCACCAATGAATAATGAAGTGCTGTAGAAGGACCATGACCAAACGAGATGAATCTCAAGTGTCTCTCCTCTGGGAAAGAAGAATAAAGACCTGATTTCATCTGCCCTGAGCTAGAGAAAGCAATTAAATCCAAAAGTAACAAGAGGATAAAATCCTAACTATGAACAAATGAGGACAGAACACAGACAGAATCAACTATGAAAAGCAGTAGGGAATTACAGGCACTCATCCCCTTCTCTAGAGAGCATAAGTAGGTAGTCTTCTATGGAGTAGTCCTTCTTTCATTTAACAAATAATTCATACAATGAACAGAATAATTCAAAAGCATGTATCCAGACCCTTAAAAAAATTACACCTTTACTCCTATTACCCCTTATTACCTAAATAGTTATTCTAAGAAAGCTATCAAAAAATACAGTCTAAAAATTACAACCCAAGATGCTTATCACAATGCTGTTTATAATATTTTGAAAAAGGAAATGTCTCACAATAAATTATGATTAAATCACTCCAGACAATGCAATAGCATACAGCCATTAAAACTGATAGATCGAGGGCTAGGGGTATAGCCATCTCAGTGGTAGAGCACTTGCCTAGCACATATGAAGCATTGGGTGGATCCTCAGCACCACATTAAAAATAAATAAAATAAAGGTATTGTATCCATCTACAACCAAAAAATAAATTAAAAAAAACTGATAGATTGCTAAATTAAGAGGCACTCCATGGGCTGGGGTTGTGGTTCAGTGTTGCAGAGCATTTGCCTAGCATGCATGAGGCTCTGGGTTCAATTCTCAGCACTTCATATAAATAAATGGAATAAAAAACACTATGGGGCTAGGGTTATAGCTCAGTGGCAGAGCGCTTGCCTCACACATGTGAGGCACTGGGTACGATCCTCAGCACCACATAAAAATAAAGATATTGTGTCCATATTTTTAAAAATTCTTAAAAAAATTTAATCCAAAATTTTTTTTTAAAATACTCCATAAAACTACCTATAGGCTGATCTTAACAATATAAAATAAATAGAAAAAAACATTTTGAAAGCCCAAATGCTGAAAGTTATTTTGTTTTTGTTTTTAGTGCTAGGGATTAAACACAGGGGCACTCTACCACTTGAGTCACATCCCCAGATCTTTTCTTAATTTTTATTTTTCATTTATTTACCTATTTAGGTACTAGGGATTAGACGCAGGGGCACTTTACCACCAAGTTATATATTCAGCCCTTTTTATTTAGTTTTCTTTTTATTTTGAGACAGGGTCTCACTAATTTTCTTAGGGCCTCACTAAGTTGCTGAGGCTGGCCTCAAACTTGGAATTTTCCTGCCAGCCTCCCCATTTGCTGGTATTATAGGTATGCATCACCACACCTGGCTAAATTTTTATTTTAAGCCAGGGTCTCACTAAGTTGCCAAGGCTGGCCTTGAACTTTTGATCCTCCTGCCTCACCAAATGCTGTAAAATTTTAAATTAATCTCTGTATAGTAGAACAGAGAGAGATATTATTTGCCAAGTTTTCAATTTTTTTCCCATAATAGGAATTTTTCCAAAATCCACAGGAGGAAGGAAATGTTAGGAAGAAAAATGAGGATATAAAATACCATCAGGATTGATTGAGATCATTAGAATCTCTGCTAGGTGAGAAGGATATAAAAGGCATATTATTTTTGTACAAAAGGACTATTTTAATCCTAGTGAGAACTGACACAAATGCAAGGTTGAAACACAATGGGAGAGCAATAAAAAGGAAATCCCATCAGATTCCCAAGAGGTCACTTTCTTTTCAGAATGCCTGTCATCAGCAAAGCCAAGTTCAATGAGTGATGTGAGGAATGAAGCTTGCTGGGTGAAGAAGATAGTAGAAATCCACCTAAGAACTAGTGCTAAAATATGTAAATTCCTTGAGAATATTGGACCTGTCAATTATCATATCAAAGGACATAATGGAAGGCAGCAACAAGAATGTGGCAAGAAAGAGGAATCAAAGAAGGTTCTTGGAAGATGGTTGATTTAAAAGAGAAAGACATTAATTTAGAGAAAGGCAAAAAGTACATTCCAGGAAAAAGGGGACACCCCAGAAAATAAAAACAGCTTAATGTACCTTAAGGAAATGATATTGTTTCAGCATTGCTAAGAGCAAAATTCAAGGCTGACAGGGGTGAAAGATGTAGTTGCGAAAGTCATCAGAAGTCAGACAGAAGTCTCTGTCTCAGAGAACCTGAATGTCTGGTCTACTTTATCACTCAAGCAGCTACCTGAGTAAATCTACAAGGATATCAGCCCAGAAGAAGATCACTCCAGCAGAAGAGACAGCCAGGCAGCAATATGGAAAAGAGGAGTGTTGGGAGGTTAGAGCACAAGGAAGCACACCCAAGTCACCCTGGGGGCTCAGAGAAAGCTTCTGAGAGAAGGTGCTAAAATTGAAGCACAGAGGAAAAAGGCTAAAGGCATTAACATTCAAGATGGTAACTAACACAGCACTGATACCCGGCCTGATCACAAACTCCATAAATCAGGTAATGAGTCTCTGCAATACTTCCAAGGAGGGAGCCATTTCTAGCACCAGACCACAAGGACCTTGTTGATTACCTTCCTCCCCAACCAGGTAAAGCTCTCTGCCACTAGTGAGGCCTAGGACCCTGACTTGTCCTTCTCTCCAGTTCTGCTAAAAGTCACCAAACACCCTATTAGGCAGTCTCCAATGGTCAGAGGTGAGGATGCACTGAACCACTGAGGAGAAAACAGAGGTGGCCTGCAATAGGTTTTCCAGACCCCAAATTTACCAAGCCAGAACAAAGGTACTTAGGATATTTGTAACAATGTTTCCTCCAGGAGGGCAAACACTCCTCTGGCAGTACCTACAATATTATTGCTGTTTAACAATGCCTCCCTCACTCCCTTTCCTCCCAGAGACCAGTTCTAGAAATAATTATCAACTCCAGTCTCCTCCTAGCCCATTTTCCCTAGGCTCTTCCACTCCCAACTATACTGTCCCAACCACCAATGAGTTCTAAACTAGTCTAGGCCAGGTGCAGTGACACACACGCACACCTGTAATCCCAGCACACCTGTAATCCCAGCGGCTCAGGAAACTAAGAGTTCAAGGCCAACCTCACCAATAGTGAGGCACTAAGCAACTCAGTGAGACCCTGTCTCTAAATAAAATAAAATACCAAAAAAAGAAAAAAATACTGATCTAAACAAGATCTTTTCTTCCTCCAGATACCTCTCCAAACATCCCAATTCTGTAGACTTTTCCTTAAACCACCCTGCTAGACAGACATCTACTAGCAAATGAACTAGTATCTGTTACAGTTCTCAGACACTTCTACATACATTAAATCATTTATTCTTCACAAATTTGAGAAGTAGGTATTCATATCTTCATTGACTAAACTGTCCCAGTTTGGTGTAAGTAAATAAATAAATAGTGGGGATTATTTCCAGAAAAAGAGGCCTTTCCTTTTATCTTTTTCTCAAGCCAAAAATCTTTCTCAGAAGCTTCTGATAGTGTTCTTCTCACATCTCAATTAGCTAAACTTTGGAGACATAGCCATTCCTACATCATTCATTGGCAAGGGGCATGGGATTATCATGAGTAACTGATTTAAACTACTTTTTGGAGTAGAATGGAAGCTGGCAAACACACAACCAATCCCTCTAGGACACAGGGAACAATGAGGGAAGCAGACTGCTTTCAAACTAGATGTATGGTCCCTAAAAACTCAGGAAGAACTGCCATCATAGAAAAGACATTCTGTAGAGTCCAGAGTCTATGGAAAGCACCCAAGAAGGGGATTTAAAGACCTTAGTTTGAATACTCGTACTATAATAAGACTAGTTCTAAATCTAAAGCCTACTAGGTAGGCTTGGCTAAGGGACTGCCTCTCTCCAATCCTCAGTTTCCCCTTCAACAATAAGAAACTGCAGAAATCAGTGTTTTCCAAATTGTTCTGCAGAGAACTAGGGGTTATGAAAAGGTACCCAAGACCAGAAGTAGAGGGGGACACAAAGGAGCAGTGTTACAAGCCCCACTTAACCAGAGTAGTTCCCATTTAATCTGTTAACCTTCATGCAACATTTGGAAGAAAAGGTTTGTAGTGTTAAACTTTTTAAAATCCACTAGACAACTAATATCCCTTCCATGCATGTGTTAATTTACCCCAAAGTTCAACCATTCCACAATGTATACATATTTCAGGCATCATGTTGTACATGATAAATACATATGATTTTGTCAATTAAAAAAGAAAAATAATTACAGAAAAATGACCAAAGTAAATTAACAATATTCCTTCAAAGCATTCAACTTTTCAGTGAAGAAGGTATCAGCTGCAAAATCCCCTACTAAACACTTCACTTTATGTCACTGCAGTGTGAATGATCAAATGGAAGAAAAAAAATTCAATGGACATTAAGTCTGTGTTTCCATTTGATCTCTCAACATTGTTTAGCTCTACTATTCATTTCTTCCTTATTCTTTCACTGTATTCTCCTAGTTTTCCTCCCACTTCTGTGTTTTAGCCCACTCTCTACTTTCCAGGTTTAGCCTCATTTACTCAATGTCTAAATGTAACCTCAAGACTGTATTATTCCCTGTTCTCTTCTCCCTCTTCTCTCTCTTTCTATAAAAATGTCCATGTCCATGACTTTATTTATTTAACCATCTAAATGCCAAATACATAACTAATTTTTCTCTAGTCCTTTTCTTTCTGTAAGTTTCAAGACAAACTGTCTCACTGCCTACTCAACATCATCACTTGAATGTCTCAAAGTCACTTCAAATTCAATGTGTCCAAAACTGAACTCACAAGATTCCCTCCCCAAACTAATCCTTTTCAAGAATTCCCATTTTACTGCAAAGCATCTCCACCAACCACCTCCTACTTATTGAGCCAAAAAATCATTATCATTCCTTTTCCTTTACCCCTCCCCCATTTAATCCATCATTCAGTCTTATAAATTCAATTTGCTGAATACCTCTAACATTTCCACCTATCGTCTCCACCTATCATTCTCTTCATCCAATCCACCATCTTATCTCTCACATGAACCATATCTGTGAACAACAACAAAAAAAAAATCTCCCTGCACCTACTGTTACCCTTCTAGACAGCAGTCCTCTTTATCTGCAGGAGAAATGTTACAAGATCCACCATGAATGCCTGAAATAAAAAAAATAGTACCAAACCCTAACCATACTGTTTTTTCCCTGTATACATTTATATCTCCAATGAAGTTTAGTTCATAAATTAGGCACAGTAAGAAGTTAAAAACAATAACTAATAACAAAATAGGACAATTATAACAGTAAAGTTATGTGAATGGGGTCTGTCTCAAAATCTCACTGTACTCCATTCAACCTTTTTCTTGTGATTATGTGAGATGATACAATGCCCCTATGATAAGATGAAGAGAGGTGAATTACATAGAAATTGTGACACAAAATATCAGGCTACTACATAAAAGTTACCTGAATACACACAGCAGTAGCCAACAGTCAATCTGATAACTGAGATAACTACTAAGTGACTAACTGGTATACAGCATGGATATGCTGAACAAAGGGATGATTCATGTCCCAAGATGGACTGAGACCAAAGGTACAAGAATGGATGTGCAATTGAAAATTTATGAATTGTTTATATCTGGAAATTTCCATCTAATATTTTTAGACTGTGGGCAACTGAAAACATAGAAAAGGAAGCCATAGATAAGAGGGGACTCTATTCCTTTCAATAGATAGCAAAGTGCTATTTTCCAAATTTATATCATGTTATACCCCATAAAACACTTTGATGGCTTCCAATTATTCTTAGTATAAAGAAAAATATCTAGTCCTTTATTTTTCTTATTCCTATCCTTCAGTACTAAAGCTTTATGTACTATAACCTGCTATACATATTTCATTTTCTCAAATATATCAATCTCTATTCTGCAAGAGACTTTCCATGTGTTGTTCCCTCTACATAGAAGATTCTACTCACTATTCTTGCCCTAGTTTTGTCTAGAAAACTCTAACTTGTCCTTCAGACTCCCCATCCAATATCACTTCTTTAGAGAAGCTTTCACAGAACTCCCAGACTAGGTCAGATCCCACTGAGATATTTGCTGACAGCAACATGAAACTCTCATTTGTAATACTTAACCACAGTTATAATTTTTACATTGTGTTTATGCATATGATTAATTGATCAATATCAATAATCATTACTAAACTGTAAGCTCCATAAATATGTGGAGACCATATCTGATTTTGTTGACCATAGCCTCTGTAATTGTTATATAATCAGTAACCAAAAGAGCCAAGGTTACAGCTCAGCTCTATTCATTTCCAAAATTTCCAGTATGTACCACTGAAGACAATAAATCACTAAGACTATGAGAAAGCAATTTTAACTGAAAACTAAAAAGATGAGTTTGATGTTTCATGAATGTCTGCAAATCTTCAAAATCCCAGAAAGTGAATTTTTCTACATTATTATAGTGGTTAAACTATTCTTCCAAAATATGGAAGACTAGAAATGAGGAAGAAGGGAGGATGGGAAAGTGAA
This sequence comes from Callospermophilus lateralis, assembly GCF_048772815.1. Classification (NCBI taxonomy): domain Eukaryota; kingdom Metazoa; phylum Chordata; class Mammalia; order Rodentia; family Sciuridae; genus Callospermophilus; species Callospermophilus lateralis. The sequence goes on along the minus strand of NC_135306.1, from coordinate 150,205,642 downwards.
AAATCTTAAAATTAAGTTATTAATAAAAGATATAACATGATTATGAAATTGAAAAACTTAATATTTTGGGGATATTAAAACTAGGCAAAGCAGTCTACAGATTCAATATGATCTCTTGCAAAAATCCATGGCTTTTCTTTGTAGAAATATAAGAGCTAAATCCTCAAACGCATATGAAATTGCAAGGGGCCACAAATAGCCAAAATAATCTTGAAAAAGATGAACAAAGATGGAGGACTCACACTTTCCAAATTTAAAACTCACTACAAAGCTAAAGTAATCAAAACAGTATGGTACAGGATATACATATAAAGCAATAGAATAAAGGATCCAGAAATAAATTCACACATCTGTGAGCAAATAACTTTCAACAAAGGTGTCAAGACCCGTTAAGAAAGAAAGAATAATCTTCATACAAAAGAATACAGCTGCAGGCTGGGGATGTACATCAATGGATAGCACTTAAGTTCCATCTCCAAAACTGTAAAAGAAGATGGAAAGAAAAAAAAAAAAAAAAAACCTCTACACACGAGTAAAGGTTGTAGCTCAGTGGTGGAGCACTTGCCTTGCACATGTGAGGCATTGGGTTCAATCCTCAGTACCACATAAAAATATATAAATAAATAAAGGTATTGTGTCCATCTACAACTAAAAACAAATATTTAAAAAAGAATAAAGCTGAATTCCTATTTAATATCATATAGAAAACAACTCAAAATGAATCAAAGACCTAAATGTAAGGCTAAAACCATAAAACTCTTAGAAGAAAACAAGAATAAATCTTCATGACTTAGGTTTTGGAAATTAATTTTTAGATATAACACCAAAACATGAGCAACAAAAGACAAATTAAATTGGACTTCAAAATTTAAAACTTTAAATTGGATTTCAAAATTTAAAACATCTAAGCATGGCAGCACATACCTATAATCCCAGCTACTTTACCAAGAGAGTAAAAAAAAATATTTTCCAGTATTCCAAATATTTTCTTTCATTCTGTGGGTTGTTTTTTTTTTTTTTTTTACTCTCTTGGTAAAGGTCTGGTATTGAGAATACACAAAGAACTCTAAAATTTAAAAAAAAAAAAGGCAAACATCTAATTTTAAAATAAGCAAAGAACCTGAATAGATATTTCTCCAAAATTATGCAAATAATCAACAAATACATGAAAAGATACTCTTTATCATTAATCATTTGGGAAATAATAATCAAAATCATATGAGATACAATGTCACTCATATCCACTAAAATGACCATTAAAAAAAATAAAATAAAATAACAGTGTTAACAAGAATTGTGAAATTTGAACCCTCATACATTACTGGTAAGATTGTTAAAATGGTGTAGCCATTATGGAAAACAGTTTGGCAGCTCCTCAACAAGTTAAACGTAGAATTACCATATGACCCAGTAATTCTACTCCTAGGTATAATCCAAAAGAACTGAAAACAGTTATTCAAACAAATACATCTATCCACACATTCGTGGTAGTACTATTCATGATAGTCAAAGGTAGAAACAGTCCAAATGTCCATTAACAGAAGATAGATGAATAAACTATATAGTACATCCATACAATGGAATGAAGCCATAAAGTACTAATATTTGCAACAACATGAATGAACCTCAAAAATACTATTCTGAGTGCAAGAAGATACAAAAAGTCACATATTATATGATTTGCTTATATAAATTATCCAAAATAGGTAAATCCATAGAGACAGAAAGATTGGTTGCACTAGGCACTAGGGAGAATGGGAATGCAAAATCACTATTTAATGGATACAGAGTTTATTTTTTCCTTTTGAGGTGATGAAATATTTTGGAACTCCACAAAGGTGATAGTTACAAAACACTATGAATGCACTAAATGCCAGTGGGTTGTTCACTTTAGAGAATGGTTAATTTCAATGATGTTACATGAATTTCACCTAATTGAATCTGTCATGGTTTGGATGTGATGTGTGCCCCAAAAATTCATTGTGTGAGACAATGCAAGAAGGCTTAGAGGTAAAATGACTGGGTTATGAGAGCCTTAACCGAATCAATGAGTTAATTCCCTGATCAGGATTAACTGAGTAGTAACTGAAGGGAGGTGGGGTGTGGACAGAAGAGATGGGTCATTGGGAATGTGCCTTTGTATCTGGTGAATGGAGTCTCTCTCTCTCTCTGCTAAGTTGAGGCCACATTATGACAAAACAAATCAAAGGAATACCCCAATAAATTGACATTTCCACACATGCAATTCATGCTCTCTGAGACAGCATGATGTACCAAAAGGGTGGTAGGGTTTGGAATTTGCATCCATCTCCATGAGCTTATTAACTGTGTAAGCTTGGGCAAGTCACCTCTCTGACCTATGGAAACATGACCAAGGTTGTGGCTCAGTAGTAGAGTGCTTGCCTAGCATGCATGAGGCACTGGGTTCGATTCCCGATACCACATAAAAATACATAAAGATATTTTGTCCATCAACAACTAAAGAAAACATTTTTAAAAAGGGAAAATATGATTATAATATCTTTCTTGGAGCTACTACAGGATTTAAAACAAGGGAAACATTTAGTCAAATGGTAAAATATTATGCAAATGTTTCTTTTGTTCCTTTACTATCTAAGAAGGGATTCAAAAAAATAATAGAACTACTTTTATAAAGAACACTATCCTCAAAGCTCCACAACACAGAGACTACATTTTCTTTTGGATTTGAAGTGATCAAAACTGTTTCCAGGGAGGGCTTATAAAAACAATACCACATTAAACATTGGTGATTTGTTTTAAAAGTTAGTATGCAATTAAAAGGATTCCACTGTTTCACCAGGCTCTTGTGGCATCCAATTAAGTAATAACATGAGAGAGAAGCTCTTAATTATGGAGGAAAACTTCCATAAGCCAGTGACAGGTGTGCAGGGCTCAAGCTGAGATCAAAATAGTTGACTACAGCATTAATTCATCCTTTTCCTTTTTCCCAAAGACACTTAAGTTTGCTTGCAATTAGTTGAAATGTAAACCAGACCAAATGACTGCCATGTTTCAAGCTTTATTACCTTTTATCACATTAACATCCACCAATTGAGTTTTAAAGGATTAACACCAAAACAGATGGCTTAAAACCCATAAGTGAGCTTCAGTGATCAAAAATGATAATGGCCAGACTGAATTTACACTCGTCACTGAGATGTTACCATGTTTCCCTGAATAATACCTATTCATAAAACTGAAGTTATACCTTTTTCATTTTCATGTTCTATGTAAATAACCTTAAGAATAAAACCATCTTCAAGGGGATGCATTTTTTTCTAATTTGCATATCGTTCCTCCAAATTGTAAAGCAAAAAGCTCTCTTTCTCCTTCTTTTTTTTTTTTTCCTTTTTTAAATTTTAAGACAGTTTGGATAAATTGTCCAGGTTGGCCTTGGATTTGTTATCCTTCTGCCTCAACCTACCAGAAGCTGGGATTATAGGAATGAGCCACCTCACCAAGCTAAAAAGCTACTCTTTTGTCCCTTGATGTAAGCAATAAAAATTAAAGCCAAACACCCAATACTTCTTTGTTTTGCAATAGAGACAATGGTTTTTGTAGCACCAGACAAAAAAAAGGGGGGGGGCAAATAAAGCCCATCCCCAAAATCCAAATGGAAGAATAATTTTCCCAGAAGTTTGATTATCCCTGGGTCAAAGTTTGACCTTTGGAAGACATAGACTCTTACAAATATCAGTGAAATTGTTCCTGTGAACTCTAATGTGTCAGAGCAATGATGATGCCACAAAATCTCCCATTAGTTGAAATATCCCTTTTCAAGCAGGGCTACTCTTGACTTCCAAAGAAAGCTTCTGGAAAATCAGGTCTCCAAATTCAGTGATCAAGAGAAACTTTTTTTTTTTTTAATTCAAATTTGTTATGACAGCAGAATGCATTACAATTCATATTATAGAGTAGAGCACAATTTTTCATCTTTCTGCTGTATACAACATATATTCACACCATTCGTGTCTTTTTCATACATGTACTTTGAATAATGATGTCCATCTCATTCCACCATCATTTCTAATTCCATGCCCCCTCCTTTCCCCTCCCACCCTCTGCCCTATCTAGAGTTTCTCTATTCCTCCCATGCCTCCCCCACTGCAACCCCACTATGAGTCAGCCTCCTTATATCAGAGAAAACATTCAGCATTTGGTTTTTTGGGATTGGCTAACTTCACTTAGCATTATATTCTCCAACTCCATCCATTTACCTGCAAATGCCATGATTTTATTCTCTTTTAATGCTGAATAATATTCCATTATGCATATATACCACATTTTCTTTATCTACTCATCTCCTGAAGGACATCTAGGTTGGTTCCACAGTTTAGCTATTGTGAATTGTGCTGCTATAAACATTGATGTGGCTGTGTCCCTGTAGTATGCCGCTTTTAAGTCCTCAGAGTTTAGACTGAAGAGTGGGATAGCTGGGTCAAAAGGTGGTTCCATTCCCAGTTTTCCAAGGAATCTCCATACTGCTTTCCATATTGGCTTCACCATTTTGCAGTCCTACCAACAATGTATGAGTATGCCTCTTCCCCCACATCCTTGCCAACACTTATTGTTGTTTGTATTCTTAATAGTTGCCATTCTGATTGGAGTGAGATGAAATCTTAGAGTAGTTTTTATTTGCATTTCTCTAATTGCCAGAGATATTGAACATTTTTTCATATTCGGAAAAAACTCTTGAGAAATACGTACATATTTACCCAGGAAGAGCCATTATGATAAGAAAAACTCAGGATTTGGATTCAAGCACCAGTTCGTAACATAACTCATCCAAGAAATTATTGAATAGCTGCTCTTTATCAGTATTGAATGCTGATGATCAAAGGAGGACACGTAATAAATTAGTGTTACAGATTCTCTGACAGACATCAACACAAGAGAAGTGTAAGAGAAAATAGTCAGCTCTACCTGGAAAAGAGAGGTACAGCTTTACAAAGGACATGATCCTGGTACCACATTTTTTTTTAAATAACATAAGGCCATGTTTATCAAGTTAAAAAGGGAAGAGAACCATTTGAGGTGGGCGGGCAAGTTAAGATCTGGCAGTATAACTCGGTGAATACTGGGGACTGCAAGTGGTTGGGAAGACTTGAGTTCAGAAGAGGAAGTGGCAGCAGAGGGAAGAAGGAAAGCTGCTATCCAGACAAGAGAGATGCTGAGAGTTTGAGCTAAGGGAACAGCTCTGGGGATGAAAAGAAAGGCCACAGATTGGAGAAATGTTAAGGAGATGTTGAGAGCCACAGCCGAAGGGGCCCCAGCAAACTTTCAGACTACCAGCTGATGATTGGCTCACAGCGGCCCCAGCAACATCTAGCTGATTGGCTCCTCTGCGGTGATGCTCATTGGGCTGTTTTCCTGCCCTTTCAGGCCACGGAGCTGCTCATTGGGGGACTTTTTTGGCTCCGCCCAGGCGACCCAGCCAATCGGCCTCAAGAGCAGGAGGATTGTGGGAGGTGGAGAGGCTGGTGGTTGGGGGGAGTGGCTTGTGGGAAGCCAGCGGTGGCAGTTGGGCTCTGAGGGTTTTTCCTGAGGAGCTGTTTTGTTTGGCGTGTGTGGTTCTAAAAATAAAGTTAGTTTCTTTTGACAAGTGGCTCCTGAATTGTGCCCAGCCAGACTGCGGCATTTGGTGGCCCTTATGGGGAACGAACCCATGACCCTGGCATTATCTACATAGCTCTGTGACTGAAAGAAAACAGAAAGATAAGGAAATCCTAAATTTCTGGCTTTGATGACAGAAAATGGCGGTGTCATTCACTGAGATAAGAAATAAAAAGAGAAGGTTTGGGGAAGATGATAATGAGTTTAGTTTTAAGCCAGTCTTGTGACTAAACCAGTCACTTAATATGTCAAATTCAGTTTCTCAGTTGGAAAAATTATTATTTTAATTATTACAAAAATTATTACAATAAAGGTTATGGTGAGAATTAAATAGGATAATGGATGAGGGAGGGATAGAGGGAATCATTACCCTCTACCCATTGGTCTAAGGAAGAGATTGCTAATAGTATTTATTTTCTCTCCCTGAGTACAGACACTTCCCTATCCTAATCCCCTGCCAAGATTTAACTGGGCACAAGCAAACATGCTGGAAACATCCATTCCCCAGGATTATTTAAAATTAGGTATGCCATGTTTCTAAATATAATGAATGAGATGCCAAAAGAATTAATGTATACAACTTCCAGCTCTTTTAGATGGACAAGGAGGTTGAACCCAGGGCCTCACATACACTAAGCATACACTCTACCACTGAGCTACACCCGCCCTGTTTTTATGGCAGCTTTGTGCCATCCACTCTCCCTTCTCCCTTCTCACAGACTAGAAGGTAGGTGTGTCAATCAGCTATCTGAGCATACAGATAAAGGCGTCATTCTCCGACAACAATGGGATAGAAGTAACTTTGGTTTCCAAAATGATTTCAGGGAGCAAGACCTCTGACCACCATAGTCATAACAAACCTAGCTCTGGACTGTTTAATAAAAGATAAATGTCTATCTAGTTTGAGGTACTGAATGCCTGGATTTCTGTTTCAACAGCCACTCTGAATTCTATACCAAACTTTAAAAATCTGCAAGGAAAATAAGCAAGACAAATTTCAGGACCCTAAAAATCTGCTAGATGTTGATAGTATGTTTGAGACTGGAGGGAGGAACATTCATATTCATACATACACACGTTTACTTATAAACATCAAATGAGAAGAGCTAAAATGGTCCAGGACTGTAGTCATCTAGTTAAGATTGAAAGTTCTAATTTTTTTTTTCATACAAATTCCACAATTAGTTTTTTTAAAAGCCAATAATATACAGATTACTAACTAAATCAAATCTACAATCTGGAACAATGAAATCAATTTTGTGACATTCTTAATTTATATAACAACCATGTCAGACTAAAACAAGAGCTTGAAATTCGCAGATTTCTGAACTATAATCAAACAGAAAAATAATGCAGGTCAGAACACCTGAAAAATTGCTTCTCGGCCTTTTGGCTAAGATCATATGCAGAACACCTGAAAAACCAAGTAGCTAGGTTATAACAGGACTTTTTGGCTCTGACACTGCCTAGAAACTAAACGGAACCAAAATTGGTTTCTCCTCATGGTGAGGATGAAGGTCAAAACACTTGGGCCTGTGACTTTAATCACCTTTAGGGCATTATCTGGCTATGAAATTGCCAAAGTAAGCAAATAATTTCCAAAAGAAAAAGAATGTACTAGGCTGTGAAGAGGTGAAGCCTTTGGGAGGTGGGATCTGAACCCTTGTGAAGGAGGCCCAAGGGAGCTTGTTTGCCCTTCCACAATATGAGGACATAGCTTGAAAACCCTGAGGAGTGGGCCTTCCCCAGACACTGAACCTGCCAGAACCTCAATCTTGGACCTCCCAACTTGCAAAACTGAAATAAATAAGAAATAAAATTGAGGGGCTGGGGTTTTTGTTCAGCAGTACAGCGTTTGCCTCACACTGGGTTCGATCCTCAGCACCACATAAAAATAAATGGGCAAAATAAAGGTATTTTGTCCATTTACAACTAAAAAAAAGAAATAAAACTGTGTTGTGATAAGCTAAAAAAAAAAAAATGAAAAAGAAAAAGAATGTACTGTGGTAAGTACAAGGCAATATAGATTCTAGCCCCAGGTTCTTCCTTTTTCAAACTATATGACCTTGAACAAATCAATTCACTTCTCTGGGTTTCCAGTTCCTTATCTTTCTGATATGAGAGGTGGAACAGATAATAAGTTTTTTACAGCTATATGAAATTCCAAAGTTTGTAAATATTCTAATAGTATTAAAATAATTTTGTCATTTAAATGCCAATACTTCAATGTTAAAAACTTATAGAATATACTATAGCTTCAATTTCTTATTTTAAATGCTATTAAGGAAAAAATACTGGAAAATAATTTGTTACTGCTATTCCTTCCTTTTAGAAATACAAAAGAAATCTGACAAGTCAATCAAAAACTATCAGTACAATTAAGACAATTCACCCAGACATCAAAAAAAAAAAAAATCGATTTTTCAAGTACTACAAAGACTTAAGTATAATCCCTTCTCTCATATGAAGGGTTATAGACAGTTATCATATACTGGCCCAACTATGTTAAACACCACTAAAATTAGAATTAATCTAATTCTCAAATATAATCAAATAGTGACCAAGAATGAAGATTCAGGAGAAAGCACAGGATATAAAAATAAACTAGCAATTTTAGGATCATCACTCTCTAATAATACTATACTCAGCATCAACATCTTCAATATGTACACCTTCCCAACCTTTATGGAATACACCTTTATGCCAACTATTCGAAAAGGAGACACCACACACACACACACACACACACACACACACACACACAACTGTTCTATCCATCTACAAACAGCTCAGATAAAGGAATCTATATTCCACATATCAAAAAAAATCACTGTGCATTCCTAAGAAAACAGATGTAAAGCTCTAACAGCTAAAAGTAAGGTAGAGGGAGAAAATATGAAATCTGGAGTCAGAAGACCTGGAATTTGGATTCTGCTACTCAGCAAATGTATAAGCCTATATAATTAATGCAGTTCACTTTTCCTGACCTATAGAACAGACACAAAAAGGATAATGTCCATTTCACAGAGTTTTAAGGCTCAAATAAGATAGATAATATTTTTCATATATATTTACATATTCATAGAAACTTTCTGAGAAAATACAGTTGTAGGGATTATATAGGCTCTGAAGTCAGAGTGACTTGGGTTTTAATCACAACTGCATCTCTTCATTAGCTATGAGACTGAGCAATCAAATTCCTTTCTCTGAGACTCAGTTTTCTCTTCTATGAAATAGGGTCAATGAGACTCCACATCATGTAAAAATCACAAAAATGGGATCCTAATCAGATTAAATTATACTCAATGTAGTATGTCAAAATAGACTCTACTGTCATGTACATCTAAAATGAGCAAATAAAGAAAAAAAATAGAAATACGATCAATGAGAATTAAGACAAATATTGCACTTGGCACAATGCCTGGCATAGAGCACAATGTTAGTTAGTTAGCATCATCATTATCCTAGCTTTGTGTTGAATACAATGAGTAAAAAGAGCAGGAGGAAAAAACAATTTGGTCCTGCCCTGAGAGCTACCAGTTTAATACAAGAAACAGATTAGAAACAGATTAAATAACATAAAAATGCTTTTAAAAAATGAATTATGTCAATATCAGTCAACACTATAATATAGAGTTAATATGATAAGGTAACTCAAGACTGATTCTAAGTGGGGCCTACGGAAACCCATCTCCTTATTTAACCACTATACCACCTTCATACTAGCAGACAAAGAGCATAGAAGATGAAACCTAAATGCGTTCTTATGATCATATAAAATATACTTTGAAACTGTCCTGAACAACAACTATTCTACCCTAATGGCCAATAGAGAAGGCAATGATCCAGACAACATAACACAGTCACGTATAGTCAAGAAAAAACAACATCACCCTGAAAGAAAAATGAATAAAACTGGTGCAGCACCAAAATCCAGAGCCAGAAGGCTTTCTTCTTACGGAAAAATGCTTAGCCAATACACTGCATCACTTAAATAATTAAACGCAATGAAAATGTGGGTTGATGTTGCACTGAGGAAAACTATCATCTGCATTACTGAAATATCATAAACAAAATCAATTTCAGAGAAGTAATCTGAATAGGACTGCATAAAATTAAGCTTTCTAGTTTGTGGAAGCAGATCCCCCACTTGCCAACCACCTGCACATCTTTAAATGAAGATATGCCAATGTGCTCATCTGAGAGCCACCTCTGGATTCATGTGCAATAACACAAGATTCACTTACAACTTTCCCCCAAAATGGGCATATTCATATGTTGGAAAGTAAAGAGTTAGGAATGAAACAAAGTATATATTAGCTTCTTTACAGATTTCTAGAAGACTTAAAACTGGAATTTCAACTTTAGTGTTCCCGTTCAGGAAGCTACAGATGTTAACAGCCATCCCTATTTCTTCAACCAATCCTCCACCCACTGCCCAGTGTCCTGAGTTTTTCTAAACAAGGAGCCTCCATCCTCCCTGTTGTATGGATCAGGATTAGACCAGAATCCAAACTTGATTTCTAAGCTCCTCCCTAAGTCCCCTTGGGCTGCCTCACACAGTATCCCTACCCCCACCCTATTCACACTTCCACTAAAAATTTTCTTTACCCAGGACCTCATTCTGACCTCTTCTCTTCAGCAGTCCCTAAGAATAACAATAAAACTTATCAAAATGTCTCCTTTATATAGTTTAAGTAAAATTTTGCATTTTTCTTTTAAATATTCACTAGTGAATTCTCACTAAGTCCCACCTAATCTAATGATAAAAGTCACAAAATAATTACTACTTTGTCGGGCATTTTCCAATGTAAAGGGCATTTTCACATCTATTATCTCATTTGATCCTCACAACAGATGGAAAGGTCACCTTTATTATCATCGCTGTCCCAAGTCTCAGAGAAAGTCAGTTGTCCCAAGAAACTCAACTATTAAGTAGCAAAGCTGGAACTACAACCAAGTTTGTAGGATCACAAACCCATGTCCTTTCCACATAGGCACTCACTCTCTTGTCCAAGGAAGTAAACAGTAAACCAGCTGTTTAAATGTCCCTTAAACAAATTACCTCCTGGAGCAACAAGTTCCTAGAGAAAAATGAACTCTTGTTAGTTTAACAGTATCAACATGAAAATACAATAAAATGGCACCAGCAGTTGTTGTCTTTTTTAATAAATTTTATGGCCAATGATCAAAGAAACACTCTATTATCCTATAACACTCCACTAGGAATAGTCAAAAAGGAAAAAAAACTATGGAGCCCCTTCTATGCTACAGGCAAATATTACTATATACATCAATCTTAACATACCTGTAAAGTGAGTATCAATCACATCCCTATTTTGCAGATGAGCAAAATAGGCTTATCCAAGATCACCTAACAGCAGTGCCAAGATTTTGAAACCTAGTCCCCAAACTCAAAGTCTGGGCTAATTCCAGTGACTATTTCACATTTTAGAGACTTTCAAAGAATTCATAAAACAACATCTCTTTAGAAAAGCCTTTAATTGGTCTGGGGTTATAGCTCAGTGGCAGAGTGCTTGCCTAGCACGTGTGAGGCACTGGGTTTCATCCTTAGCACCAAATAAAAATAAGCAAAATAAAGGTATGCTGTCCATCTACAACTACAAAAAAAATTTTTTTTTAAAGAAAAGCTTTTAATTTTATTAAGATAATCAAAATACTCCATGGACCTTACTATTAAAATACAAGATTAAATGACAGAAAACAAATACATATATCTGATGATGAGTACTAATTCATATATAATAGATTATTGAGCTATCTGCTATAAAATCTAATAAGAGTTTAGTAGAAATTTGAATGTAGGGCTGGGGATGTGGCTCAAGTGGTAGCGCGCTCGCCTGGCATGCATGTGGCCCGGGTTCGATCCTCAGCACCACATACAAACAAAGATGTTGTGTCTGCCGATAACTAAAAAATAAATATTAAAAAATTCTTTCTCTCTCTCTCTCTCTCCTCTCTCACTCTCTCTTAAAAAAAAAAAAAAGAAATTTGAATGTAGTTTCAGAATGTGTAACGCTATAATTAAAAAGCTAGTTTGAGGACTGGGGATGTGGCTCAAGCGGTAGCGCCCTCATCTGGCACGTGTGCGGCCCGGGTTCGATCCTCAGCACCACATATAAAGATGTTGTGTCCACCGAAAACTAAAAAATAAATATTAAAATATTCTCTCTCTCTCTCTCTCTCTCTCTCTCTCTCTCTCTCTAAAAAAAAAAAAAAAAAAAAAAAAAGCTAGTTTGAGCTTTGAATCTGGCAAGCCTGTCACTAATTAGCTGGGATACCTTAATTTAATTATTTCTTTGAATTTTTAGTTTTAATATAGGTAAAATAGAAACAATACCTACTTCTCAGGGTTCTCATTAACATTTAGAGATAATATATGTAAAATACCCAGGGCAACATCTAGTGTGACAGCTATCATCATCCTTTGCCCCCAATGGATTTTCCCAGTCAAAATATGTAGATGAAAATTTTAAACACAAAAACATAAAACTCCAAATATAATGAACTGTGTGGTACCATGGAAAATGAATATTCAAATAACTTAACATTTAAAATATCATTAGATATTTTGGCTTTGGATAGATTTTTTTTTTAATCTCAGATATCAAAATAAACCTGAGTATTTGCCTTGAATCTCTAAGCAGAATTTCTTACCCCTTCAGAAGATCCTCTAGTTACCTAGTAACCACCTGCCAGCCCTAAACTAAAGAAAATTGGCTCAGCACTGGGCTAATTACGCAACCAGCCTGAACAATCTAAAAGGAAGTCTGAAATAAAAGGAATTGTCAGCCAGAATGTTATTGAAATTATCCACAACAGGAGACCTGAGAATCCAAATACCACTGGGCATTTATTTCCATGAGAATAAAATCACAATTTATGAGCCCTACCAATTATACCATTATTAAAACAAACATCCCATTGAGGCTACAACTATCAGATAAATGGCTTTATTGTCCCCATTGTTTCTTCTACTGCAGCAAAGAGGTGCAAACTGAATGAGCAGTTACCAGAAGCAGTAATTTCTAGGAAATTACAATGCAGACCTCCATCTTAAAAGTCCCTTTGTGTTGGAGTGTATGTGCTCTAAAGGGGAAAGGAGAAATGGAGATTCAACTGTTCTCCACGAGCCCCCACATTCAAAAGATTCTGACAACTTTACAAGCAGAACTTACCAGTTTTCCCTGCTTTTTCCTATTTGTTTTCTCTCCCAGTAGGCTGTTCCTGGGCTCACCCAAGAGGAAGAATCTGAACTCAGAAAATGCACTTTATTGACTAGAAAACCTTTAGACACCCTTCCAACCCAAATAAACACAGAAGAGACAAGAAAATGGCCCCTGGTTTCCTTGGCTCCCAACAGTACAATAGACCTCTTGCTAGCGCAATGAGAATTAATGAGAAAGTGCAAAAAGCATGGCATAGGCTCCTCCTGTTATTAAAAAAGAAAAAGCCCCTTTAAAATAACTGCTAACGTTATAAACCTCACACTGTATTTTCAGACTAAAATGGGAAACCTGAGACACACTGCCTAGGTGCTATCCTTGCTAAACTACATCATGTTAAAGGGAAAGCAAAAGTAATCCTTTCAGTAACAGCTCAATGAATGCACAAATCTACCAATTTGGAAAAAGAAGGAATGAAACTACCTTCACTGGGCAACTGTTCTATACCAACCACTGTACATGAAGTATTTTTAATTCTCACAACATCTTTCTGAGGTAGAACAGAGATCCCTTATCAACAGAATTTGAGAATTTAAAGCTAAGTTCAAAAACAATAACACAAAGTCACAGATCTTCTAAACTAAGATTTGATTTAAAGGCTCTAACTTTAAACTCTAACCTTCTTAACCTTTAGTTTTTGCTTTTTGTGCTATTAGTAGAACCTAACAAAAATACTTTAAAAAAAAAATAACGATATCAAACCAAATTCTACCTAAACCTTTTATAAAGCTCTAACACTATAAAGGAATCATAGATAGATGCAAGTGGGCTCTGACCTCATTATAAAATACACTTTTTTTAATCATTATTTTTATTTTTTTATATGTGGTGCTAAGGATCGAACCCAGTGCCTCACACATGAGAGGCAAGTGCTCTGCCACTGAGCTACAGCCCCAGCCCTAAAATTCACTTTTGAAATTCTTTAAACTCTCAAAAGACTTATGAAGTGAGTGATAATGATGCCTCACAAATGAGAAAGCTGAGGCTCAGAAAGAATTTATGATTTGCTCAAGGTAAAATGGAAATTAAAACCTAGGACTCTGACTATAAGCTCATTGCTTATACAACCGTATTACAATACTAGACTTAAAACAGGCATAAAGAACTAAAAAACATAAAATCCGATTGAAGTTCTTTGCTTATTTTTGAAGAACATCTGTTCATAATTAATATCACGTGGAACACTACGAATGAGGGGAGCACCAGAAAGCCCTTTAGGGCCTCAAACCGCCTCAATCTAAATTTTCCTATTTCAAAAACACTGGAAGCCCAGTGAAAGACAACATGAGATCTAGGTGACAGAAAATCATTTTGGAATTCTGAACTCCTAAATGTACTTTGGACCACCAAGTGAAAACATGCCTGGTAATATTGGCTTCCAGGGTTTGAGGGCCCACTATGGAGGGCATTATGCTAGGTTGTTGTTTTTGTTTTTCACTGCTGAGGATTAAAACCAGGCTCCCATGCAGGCCAGGCAAACACAGTACCACTGAGCCACATGCCCAGCCCTCTAGGCTCTTTTTTTTTTAATATGAATTCTTTTTTTAACATTTTTGTTAATTTTTTTTGTAGTTGTAGATGGGCAGAATGCCTTTATTTTATTTGTTTTATTTTCATGTGGTGCTGAGGATCAAACCCAGTGCCTCATGCATGCCAGGCAAGCACTCTGCCACTGAGCCACTGCCTCAGCCCTTTAGGTTCTTTATTTTCATTGTTCCTAATTTTCTTCATGGTCCTTTAGGCAGGTGGTAGAACTCCTATTCTACAGATGAGTCAACTAAGGCTGAGAAATGCAGTGACTGAATCCTGACTAAGATTTCAAAACCACTGCTTAATCTATGATACTAAAAAGTACATCAGTGGTAACTTAGATTTGGGATGGAGGAGACGGCAGGAAACGACTTCAAAGAGGTACCAGGAAACTTTGGGGAAGTGAAAAATGTTTACCATCTGAAAGGTTAAAATAAATAGAACAGCTAGTATTTAAATTCAACTTGCAAAATTGTTCAGAAAAATAAACTTGAAGGAGACAAAATGCTATCAGTGTCAGTACAGCATAAATGATAGAATGCCCATCCCCATTCTTTAGAGCAAGCTTCTCTGAAGAAGTTTAGTGTATTGAAAAGAAAAAAATTATAATATTCCATAAGTAAACTTTTAACTGATTAAGGCTAGTGGTATGTACTTTACCTAATTCATTCTTAATTCCCAAAACTATTGTTTTTTTCTGTTTTACTGATGGGGAAAATGAAATTCTGAAATGTTAAACAACCTTTAGTAGTGGTACAAACATAAACTGTGATCTGGATGTAAGTGTTAAGTCTTCAAACAGGAAATGGAGCTCTTTCTAGTTCATATTCTTGCTCTCCAAGCCACTAAGAAACGCACTCAAAAATGTTTTAGAGCCAGGCATGGTGGTGCACACCTATAATCCCAGTAACTCAGAAGGCTAAGGCAAAAGGACTGCAAAGTTCAAAGCCAGTCTCAGCAACTTAGCAAGGCCCTAAAGCAACTTAGCAAAAATTTGGGGTTTTAATGATTGTCCAACTAAGCCCTCAGTAATTTCTGACAGGTGATTAAAATTATGATTCTTAAAAATATTTGGCTGGTTAGAATCTTAGTAGCAAGCCAAAGTAATCCTTTACGCATGCATTTATTATACATGAGTGTCAAACTGTGTGTTAAGTTGGTTCTGGTTGATACAGATGAGTAAGATATGGTTGCTTTCTTTAAGAAGCTCCCAGGTACATGTGGAAAAAGATATAAATAAATACATTACTGTCAGTGTGTTGTGGCTACTTTTTTTTTTTAAAGAAAGAGAGAGATAATTTTTTTAATATTTATTTTTTAGTTTTCGGTGGACACAACATCTTTATTTTTATTTTATTTTATTTTTATGTGGTGCTGAGGATCGAACCCAGCGCCCCGTGCATGCCAGGCGAGTGTGTTTACACTTGAGCCACATTCCCAGCCCATGTTGTGGATACTTTAACATGAATAGCAGAACAGAGGGATTAAAACCTTCAGGGAAGAGTTCTTTTGGAGGAGAAGCCTCCAAAATAAAAAATAAAATCTCAAAGTAAAAAATAAAAAAATGACTAGGGATGTGGCTCAGTGGTTAAGTACCTCTGGGTTCAATCCCTAATACAAAAAAAAATTAAAAATTAAGAAATCATTCATCTTAAGCAGTGTCTTCCATAATAGCAAAGACTCAAAATTTCATGGATTCTGGACTTAAAAATCTGTCCTAATTCATGAGGTTTACAATGTTAGCACTCCATAAATAATATCTACACACAAATATTCTCAACCTTTTTTTTGCTTATTTACGGTTTGGGCAAAAAAAAACACCTGATACCTCTGTCAAAACACTTATCAATGAGTAAATTTATTTTTTAAATCAGAATATACAAAAATGTGGCATTTATACACAATGGAATATTACTCAGCACTAAAAGATAACAAGATCATGGCATTTGCAGGCAAATGGATGGCGTTGGATTACATTATGCTGAGTGAAGTTAGCCAATCCCTAAAAAACAAATGCCGAATGTCTTCTCTGATATAAGGGGAGTGACTCAAAATGGGATAGGGAAGAAGAGCATGAGAAGAAGACTACCACTAAATAGGGAAGAGAGGTGGGAGGGAAAAAGAGGGAGAAGGGGAGTTGCACGGAAGATGGAAGGAGAACCTCATTATTATACAGAATACATATATAATGTTGTAATAAGAAAAAGGAAAAAAAAGTGTGTCACATTAGATTGGATAGAGAGAAAGGATGGGAGAGGAGGGGAAGAGTAAGGAGGACAGGAAGGGCAGCAGAACAGAATTGACAATATGACTGATGTATGTACATTCCATGTATCTATTATATGTCAAAATTCATTCTGTTGTCATGTATGACTAAAAAAATGAAATAAAGAATAAAAAAATCAGAATATACTATTTGTATATTTATGAGGTTCTTTTTAATGTATCAAATTCTCACAACTTTCAAGGTAGATAGAAACAGATATAGTTATCTTCACTTTAAGGGTAAAAAAACATGATATTCAGAATGCTCAAACAATTTACCCAAGTTGGACAACTATTAAGTAGCTGAACTAAGATTCAAATCCAGGACTTCTAACTCTATGCCCAGAATCATCAGAAATAAGTTCAGGCTTCTCCTCCAAAAGAACTCTTCCCTGAAAGTTTTAATCCCTCTGTTCTGCTATTCATGTTAAAGTATCCACAACACACTGACAGTAATGTATTTATTTATACCTTTTTTCACATGTACCTGGGAGCTTCTTACAGACAGCAACAATATCTTACTCATCTGTATCAACCAAAACCAACTTAACACACAGTTTGACACTCATGTATAATAAATGCATGCATAAAGGATTACTTTGGCTTGCTTACTAAGATTCTAATCAGCAATATTTTTAAGAATCATAATTTCAATCACCTGTCAGAAATTACTGAGGGTTTAGTTGGACAATCATTAAAACCCCTAATTTTTTAAAGTCTCAGTCATCTCACCATTCAGATAAACTAAATCCTATATGTACATTAAAAAATCAAATGCACAAGCAAAGTACTGATAATATTTGGTTCTGCAGCATATATTTTATGGTATCCAGAAGTTAAAATTGACCAAAGGTTAGCAAAGAGAAACTCAAAAGCAGGAAAAAAGAACAATAGACTGAGTCAGAAAAGCAATCATAATGTCCTAGCTTCTCCATTTAGCAATGTAATCCAAATGAGATTCCAAGATCTGTCACAAATCAAGCTCCTTCTGAATATTTAGATGTCTAGTATATACACAGCTCCACTGACCCAACTAAAGGCAAAGAATACAGGCAAGCTGCAGAGAGACAACTGAAGTAAGAACAGGCAACACAATGCAAAGGGAGCAATGGACAATGGACAAGACAGAAAAGCCACTCTTCTAAAATTCAGCCTACAGCAATATTGCTGTAACTGTATAACTGACTGGTTGGAAAATTACACCTGCTTAACAAGCCAGCCTGAAACTATGGATTAATTTGACAAGTCCTTACTGATACCTATTCTATGCAAAGTCCCAAGGTGAGTTCTGAGAATACAAAGATGATCAGAGGCTGGGGCTGGGGCTCAGTGGTAGAGCTCTCGCCTAGCACGTGTGAGGTGCTGGGTTCAATCCTCAGCACCACATAAAAATAAGTAAATAAAAGTATTGTGTACAACTATAAAAAAACTAAAAAATGTATTTAAAAAAAAAGATGATCAAATATACTCCCTGCCCACTTCAAGCAGAGAAACCTAAAAAAAATTAGTAAACGGATAATTATAATCAGAGACACCCAGAGATGGGGCACCCAATCCCAACAAAGGAAGTCAAGGAAAGTTTTTTGGAAAATATTAGCTCTTAGGTTGAGTCTTAAAGGCTGAGTCAGAGTAAACCAATTAAGAGTAAAAAGAAGGGGTTACAAGTTGCAGCTCAGGGTTAGAGCACTTGCCTAGCATGTAGAAAGCTCTGGGTTCAATCTCCAGGATCACAGCAAAAAAGGGAAAAAAAGCAAAAAGAGTAGCAAAGAGTCATCTAGGCCAAGAGAAGAACACGTGCAAAGACACTGAGACAAAAGGTATGACAGACACGTAAGAAGAACTGTAAGCACAATACAATGCACATTTCAGCAATACTGAAAATAAAATGTGCAAACTAGGAAAAGAAAAAAATCATGAATGACTCTGGAGAGAAAGTTAGGATGAGAATCCTGAACTGACTTAGATACTATACTGAGGAACTGAACCTCAACTCAAAGATTTTTAAGTATTTGAGGGGCTGGGGAACATGGCTCAATAGTAGAGCATTTGCTGGGCACATGAAGCCCTGGGTTCAATCTGGCACCAGGGGAAAAAAAGGATCTTATGTATTCAAGATTCATGCTGGGGTTGGAGTTGTGGCTCAACAGTAGAGCGCTCGCCTAGCACATGAGAGACATTGGGTTCAATCCCCAGCAATACATAAAAATAAATAAATAAGATGAAGGTATTGTATCCCACTATAAGTAAAAAAATTTTTAAAACAAAACAAAAATTCATGCTAACTCTCATCTAGGAAACAGTGTTGGTACAATGACATTTGATTGAAGGATACCAATATCCTTTCAGATATCAACATTGAGAATAGAATTGGTTTTTCCCGCTTCATAATTTCACAGCTTGATCAAAAGTACTGTCAGAGCCAAAAATCACAAACATAAGGATAATATTAACATCAACATAAATACAGAAAAATATTTTTTAAAAACTCCAAATGCTTCAGAGATATTTTGGAGAAATATTGGATCTCCTCAGTAATGACTAAAGTAGTCAGAAAGTTTATAAAAGGATGTTTCTCATATTTAGTGAAATCTTTAATTGAATCAGAACTATCAACTTTAGTAACTTTCCAGAACAATTCAATACTTCAATCAGAAACCAGACCACAAGGTTTAAAAAGTTGATGTGAAAATCAGGAACAGCAGTACACACCTATAGTCCACTACTTGGGAGGCAAAGGCAGAAGGATAGCAAGTAGAAGATCTACCTGGGCAACATGGCAGAACTTTGTCTCAGAATTTTTTAAAAAGTGAAAAGACTAGGGATGTATGTAGTTCAGTGGTAGATCACTTTGGGTTCAATTCTCAGTACTAGCAGGACAAAAATAAGGTTGACTCTTGGGGCCTGGGGATATAGCTCAGTTGGTAGAGTGCTTGCCTAGCATGCACCTGGTGCTAAATTCAATCCCCAGCACCACCACCACCACCACCAACACCATAGAAAAAAGGAAAAAGGTTGAATCTTTCCCCATACCAACAAACAGTGGCCAGATCCCAGTGTGCATAACCACTGTACACTTAGTAGCACCAGCATACAGTGAGAGTAATTAGGTGATAATCTATTCTGTAATTTCTGGTTCTGGTTCATTCATTTAGCACTGATTCAATTATTCAACAAAAATGTACTAAGGACCTGCTGGGTTCCAATTAACAGGGATATACAAATAATTAGTGAGAAGATGGGGATGTAGCTCGGTAGTAGAGCACTCCTGG
The DNA here is from genome assembly GCF_048772815.1 of Callospermophilus lateralis. NCBI lineage: Eukaryota > Metazoa > Chordata > Mammalia > Rodentia > Sciuridae > Callospermophilus > Callospermophilus lateralis. The sequence goes on along the minus strand of NC_135306.1, from coordinate 150,185,697 downwards.
TTCCATCCCCAGTACCACAAAAAGTGGGGTGGGGAAGGAGGAGGAGGAGGATATAGGGACTAATGCAAAGAATGTTAATTCCCCACCCCAAGAACTAAGATTATAGGCTGTATAGGGATGATAACTAGAAGGTAAAATGACGTTCAGTGCTATGACTTGTCTAGCCTACTTCTTTCTGCATTCTCTGCTCACAGTGAAAAAATCAAAGTCATGCAGGCCAGTTGCAATGGCATACACAAGTAATCCCAGTGACTCAGGAAGTTGAGAGAGAAGAATCACAAATTCAAGGCTAGCCTCAGCAATTTAGCAAAACCCTGTTTCAAAACTAAAAAAAAAAAAAAAAAAGTGGGGAGTGATGTAGCTTTAGGCATAGAGGGCCTCTGGGTTCAATCCCCAGTACTGCAAAAAGAAGAAAGAAAAAGAAAAAAATTAAAAAGAGTTGAAGATACAGCTCAGTTACAGAGTACTTGCCTAATACAAGCAAGGCCCTGGGTTTGAGTCCCAGTACCACGGGGAAAAAAATAATGTAAAAATCAAAGCCATTACACAAACAAGATTAATTAATTGGCCATGGCTTCAGCTGCATTTTTTCTTTTTTTTTAATTTGATTAATATTTTAAAATATGTCATTTTTTCATTTCATGCTTTTATTCCAAGTTTTCATTCATATTATTATGATTATTAGAAGATTCTCTAATTTCCAATGTCATTTTTTATTCTAATTTGTTATGTATGATAGAATGCATTACAATTCATATTACACATATAGAGCACAATTTTTCATTTCTCTGGTTGTACACTGCATTTTTTCTTTTTCTACTGTTAATATTCTAGGCTAAAAGTAAGGAAGCCTAATTAGTCTGGATGGAAATGACATGTACACATAAAGCATTTTTGCTACATATAAAAGTACAAGAGTACTGCCCCGCAGCCCTGTGTCCTGGAAAGAGGCCAGCCCTGCAGCCCCACGGCCCTTGTGGAGAGGCACTCTGCACTGGGGTTCCTTATTCACCAAAGTGTGGCTCCATAGCCCTACACCAGGGTACATATGGGCTTGAGGTTGCTGCCACCACAAAACTACACCGCAAGGATATCGCTGCTTCTATCAAGGGACAACAATAAGGACCTGGTAAAACATCACCAAGGTCCCTGTGGGCCTGGCTGCACCAGAGGTATCTCTACTAGAAATGGTAACAGTTATCCTGTTGCTGAGGTAACAGGGAGTCTTGCATGGAGTAACCTCTCTCTTGTTTCTCCTACTAACAGCCAACTTCTTATGATTACCCTCTCACTAGTCATATAATCTAAGACCTCCATATTCTCACATCCTACCTCATAAACATCTCAGCCAACCCCCATCACCCCCTTCTACCATTGGAAACTGTAAACCATTTTGCAAGGCTATTGACTGTATGGTAGAAGATAACCAAACTCATTATTTCTGATTATGGCAACAAAACTACAAATGTAAAAATAGATCTATGGCTGCACATTGGATACAATGAGTGCTGTAATATTGATCTCCCCCTTAAAGGGCAGAAGCTGTAATACCTCAGACCTACACTGCAAGACGGGAAGACACATAGACATCATGAAAAAAAAAAAAAAGGGAGGAAAGTGCCCCAAACAAATCAAGATACTACAACAATAGAATCCATAGATAGCACAGTAGATGAAATGTCAGAGAAAGAGTTCAGAATATACATAACTAAAATGATTTGGGGGTTAAAGAATGACCTAAGTGAACAGATTCAGGCAAAAATCGATCACTCCAACAAAGAGATAAAAAAACAAATACAGGCGCCCATCGTTCACACCAACAAAGAAATAAGAGAGCAAAAACAGGTAGAAAGAGATTACACTTCAAGAAAGAGATAGAGATTCTGAAAAAAAAAAAAGAAAGAAAGAAAAGAAATCCTTGAAATGAAAGAAACAATAAGCCAAATAAAAAACTCAGTAGAAAGCATCACCAACAGACTAGATCACTTGGAAGACAGGACCTTAGACAATTAAAGACAAAACATACAATCTTGAAAATAAAGTTGATCTCACAGTAAAGATGGTAAGAAACCAAGAATAGAATATCCAAGAATTATGGGATACCATCAAAAGACCAAATTTAAGATTTATTGGGTTAGAGAAAGGTTCAGAGATTCAAACCAAAGGAATGTACAATCTCTTCAATGAAATAATATCAAAAAATTTCCCAAGCATGAAGAATGAATTGGAAAATCAAATACAAGAGGCCTATACGACACCAAATGTACAAAATTACAAATCTACATCAAGACATATTATAATGAAAATGCCGAGCATATAAAATAAGGATAGAATTTTAAAGGCCACAAGAGAGAAAAATCAGATTACATATAAGGAAAGACCAATTCAGATCTCAGCAGATTTTTCAACCCAGACCCTCAAAGCCAGGAGATCCTGGAACAACATATACCAAGCTCTGAAAGATAATGGATGTCAACCAAGAATCTTATATCCAGCAAAATTAAGCTTCAGATTTGATGACAAAATAAAAACCTTCCATAATAAACAAAAGCTTAAAAGAATTTACAGCAAGAAAGCCTGCACTACAGAACATTCTTGGCAAAATATTCCACGACGAGGAAATAAAAACAACAATGAAAATCTGCAAAAGGGAGAACTATGATAAAGGAAAAACCAACCAAGGGAGAAACTAAATCAAGTTAAATACCAAAAATAAACAAAAATGACTGGAAACACAAATCATATCTCAATAATAACCCAGAATGTTAATGGCCTAAACTCACCAATCAAAAGACATAGACTGGTAGATTGGATTTAAAAAAAAAAAAAAAAAAGACTCAGCAATATGCTGCCTTCAAGAGACTCAATTCATAGGAAAAGATGTCCACAGACTGAAGGTGAAAGGTTGAGATAAAATCTACCATTCACATGGTCTGAGTAAATGAGCAGGGGTTTCCATCCTCATATCAAATAAAGTAGACTTTAAGCCAAAGTTAATCAAAAGGGATAAAGATGGACATTTCATACTGCTTAGGGGAACCATACATCAATAAGACATAATAGTTTTAAATACATATGCCCCAAACAATGAGCATCTACATTCATCAACCAAACTCTTCTCAAGTTCAAGAGTCAAATAGACCACAATATAATAATTCTGGGTGACTTCAACACACCTCTTTCACCATTTGATAGATATTCCAAACAAAAGCTGAACAAAGAAACTATAGAATTCAATAATACAATCAATAACTTAGACTTAACTTACATATGTAGAATATATTATCCATCAACAAGCAAATACACTTTCTTCTCAGCAGCACATGGGCCCTTCTCTAAAACAGACCATATATTATTCCACAAAGCAACTCTTAGTAAATCGAAAAAAGTAAAAATATTTCCCTGCATTCTATCAGACCACAATGGAATGAAGTTAGAAATCAATGATAAAATAAAAAATAAAAGCTACTCCAACACCTGGAGACTAAATAATATGCTACTATATGAACAACTGATTGCAAAAAATATTAAGGAGGAGATTAAAAAAAATTCAGAGGCAAACAAGAACACTGATACAACTTATTGAAATCTCTGGGACATTACAAAGGCAGTACTAAGAGGAAAGTTCATTGCATGAAGTTCATTCCTTCAAACAAGAAAAAGTCAACAAATAAATGACCTAACATTACATCTCAAAGCCCTAGAAAAAGAAGAACAAATCAATCCCAAAAGCAGTAGAAGACAGACAGAAAATAATTAAAATCAGAGCTGAGATCAATGAAACTGAAACAAAAGAAACAATTTTAAAAATTGACAAAACAGGGGCTGGGGTTGTGACTCAGTGGTAGAGCACTCGCCTCTTACGTGTAAGACCCCGAGTTCGATCCTCAGCACCACATAAAAATTAATAAACAAAATAAAGATATTTGCCCATGTATAACTAAAAAATATTTTTAAAAAATTGACAAAACAAAAAGTTGGTTCTTTGAAAAAATAAATAAAATTGGAGAGAGAAAACTCGAATTACTAACACTATTGATGAAAAAGGAAATATCACAATAGACACTACAGAAATACAGAAAATAATTAGAAATTATTTTGAAAAATTGTACTCCAATAAAATAGAAAATATCAAAGGCATTGACAAATTCTAGATCTATATGATGTGCCCAAATCAGAATGATATACACAATTTAAACAGATCAATTTCAAGCAATGAAATAGAAGACACCATCAGAAGCCTACTAACCAAGAAAAGCCCAGGACCAGATGGATACACAGCTGAGTTCTACAAGATCTTTAAAGAAAGCACCAATACTCCTCAAACTATTTCATGAAACAGAAAAAGAGGGAATGCTTCCAAACTCATTTTATGAGGCCAATATCACCCTGATTCAAAACCAGGCAAAGACACATCAAAGAAAGAAAACTTCAGACCAATATCTCTAACAAATATAAATGTAAAAATTCTCAATAAAATTCTGGCAAATTGAATACAAAAACATATCAAAAAGATGGTGCACCACAAACAAGTAGGGTTCATCCCAGGGATGCAAGGTTGGTTCAACATACAGAAATCAATAAATGTCATTCATCGTATCTATAGACTCAAAGTTAAAAATCATAAGATCACCTCAATAGATATAGAGAAAACATTTGACAAAATACAACACCCCTTCATGTTCAAAACACTAGAAAAACTAGGGATATCAGGAACATATCTCAACATTGTAAAAGCTATCTATGCTAAGCCCCAGGTCAACATCATTCTGAACGGAGAAAAATTGAAAGCATTCCCTCTAAAAACTGAAACAAGGGGCTGGAGTTGTGGCTCAGCGGTAGAGTGCTTGCCTAGCATGTGTGAGGCCCTGGGTTCAATCTTCAACACCACATAAAAATAAATAAATAAAATAAAGGCATGCTGTCCATCTACAACTACAAATAAATAAATAAATGGAACAAGACAGGGATGCCCTCTTTCACCACTTCTACTTAACATAGTTCTTGAAACCCTAGCCAGAGCAATTAGATAGACAAAAGAAATTAAAGGGATATGGTAGGGGGAAGAAAAGAACTCAAATTATCACTATTTGCCGACAATATGATTCTATACCTAGAAGACCCCAAAAAATTCCACCAGAAATATTTTAGAACTAATAAATGAATTCAACAAAGTAGCAGGATATAAAATCAACACCCATAAATCAAAGGCATTTCTGTACACCAGTGACAAATCCTCAAAAAGAGAAAATAGGAAAACCACCACATTTATAATAGCCTCAAAAAAAAAAAAAAAAAAATACTTGGGAATCAACAAAAGAGGTGAAAGAGGGCTGGGGATGTGGCTCAAGCGGTAGCGCGCTCGTCTGGTATGCGTGCGGCCCGGGTTCGATCCTCAACACCACATACCAACAAAGATGTTGTGTCTGCCGATAACTAAAAAAATAAATAAATATTTAAAAAAAAAAAAAAAGAGGTGAAAGACCTCTACAATGAAAACTACAGAACGCAAAAGAAAAATGAAAGAGGACCTTAGAAGGTGGAAAGATCTGGGCTGGGGTTGTGGCTCAGTGGTAGAACGCTCGCCTAGCATGCACGAGGCCCTGGGTTCTATCCTCAGCACCACATAAATGTAAAATAAAGATATTGTGTCCACCTAAAACTAATAAATAAATATTAAAAAAAAAAGGGGGGGGCTGGGGATGTGGCTCAAGCGGTAGCGCGCTCGCCTGGCATGCGTGCGGCCCGGGTTCGATCCTCAGCACCACATACAAACAAAGATGTTTGTGTCCGCCGAAAAAAAAACTAAAAAATTAATATTAAAAAAAAAAAAAAAAAAAACTCTCTCTCACTCTCTCTAAAAAAAAAAAAAAAAAAAAAAAAAAATCAACAAGATGGAAAGAAAGATCTACCTTGTTCTTGGAAAGGCAGAATTAATATTGTCAAAATGACCATACTACCAAAAGCACTATACAGATTCAATGCAATCCCAATCCAAATCCCAATGCCATTCCTCATACAAATAGAAAAAGCAATCATGAAATTCATCTGAAAAAATAAAGAGACCCAGAATAGCCAAAGCAATCCTTAGCAAGAAGAGTGAAGCTAGCGGCATTACTATTCCACACCTTAAACTACACTACAGAGCATTAGTAAGAAAACAGCATGGTATTGGCACCAAAAGAGACTTTTAGACCAATGGTACAGAATAGAGAACACAGAGACTAACCCACATAATTACAGTTATCTCATATTAGACAAAGGCACCAAAAACATATATTGGAGAAAAGATAGCCTCTTCAACAAATGTGCTGGGAAAACTGGAATCCACATTTAACAAAATGAAATTAAACCTCTATCTCTCACCATGCACAAAACTCAACTCAAAGTAGATCAAGGACCTAGGAATTAAACCAGAGATCTTGCGCCTAATAGAAGAAAAAGTAGGCCCAAATCTCCAATATGTTGGATTAGGCCCCAACTTCCTTAATAAGACTCCTTAGCACAAGAATTAAAACCAAGAATCAATACATGGGATGGATTCAAACTAACAAGCTTTTTCTCAGCAAAAGAAACAATCAGTGAAGTTAATAAGAGAGCCTACAGAATGGGAGCAAATCTTTACCACAAACATCAGATAAAGAGCTAATCTCTAGGATACATAAAGCACTCCAAAATCTTAACACCAAAAAAACAAATAACCCAATCAATAAATGGGCCAAGGAACAGAACAGACATTTCTCAGAAGACGATGATAAACAATCAATCAACAAATAAATGAAAAAATGTTCAACATCTCTAGCAATTAGAGAAATACAAATCAAAACTACTCTAAGATTTCATCTCACTCCAGTCAGAATGGCAGCTATTAAGAATACAAACAATAAGTGTTGGAGAGGATGTTGGGGGGAAGGTACATTCATACATTGCTGGTGGGACTGCAAATGGGTGCAGCCAATCTGGAAAGCAGTACAGAGAATCCTTGAAGAACTTGGAATGGAATCATCATCTGACCCAGCTATCCCACTCTTTGTTTTATACACAAAGGACTTACAAACAACATACTACAGAGACACAGTCAAATCAATGTTTATAGCAGCACAATTCACAGTAGCTAAATTGTGGAACCAACCCAGATGCCCTTCAATAGATGAATGGATAGGGGAACTTAGGTATATATACACAATGGAATATTGCTCAGCACTAAAAGAGAATAAAATCATGGCATTTGCAAATAAATAGATGGAGTTAAGAGACTATAATGCTAAGTGAAGTAGGCCAATTCCAAAAACCAAAGGCCAAATGTTTTCTTTGATATGAGAATGCCAATAATGGCAATGGGGGTGGGGGGGGGGAACCATGAGAAGAATGGCAGAACTTTAGATAAGACAAAAGGGAGGGAGGGGAAGGGAGGGGGCATGAGTGTAGGAAAGACAGTAGAATGAGTTAGACATCATTACCCTAAGTGCGTGTATGAAGATATGAATGGTGTGAAAATAGTTTGTGTATGTCCGACCCCTGCCACAAAAAAATTGTGCTCTGTATGTGTAATATGACATGAATTGCATTCAGCCATCATAAAAAAGTACAAGATTATCTCAAGGCAAAGCACTAAAGTACTTGTGCAATTGAGCTGCAAGCTGAAAGAGCTGCATTTTTTTTCATAAAACAACATTTTTACTTGAAAGAACAACTGGCAGATAAACCAGAATTGCTCGGATTTAGATGTTTGGCAGGCATTTTTTCAAAAATGAACAATGTGAGACTGTCACTTCAAGGAAAACAACTGTCAGTATTTGTTGCCAATGATAAAATTTGAGCTTTCAAGTGAAAATTAGAAGACTTGTCTAAAGAGATTGGTAGCAATATTAAGGAATGTGACTTTTTTATATTATGCAATAGGATATCAACATTTAGATGATCTACATAACTCAGTGCCATAGACCGAACAGTGTCTCCTCCAAATTCATATGTTGAAGCCCTGTCCCCCAATGTGATAGTATCTGGATATGGGCCTTTGGGAGAAAAATAAGGTTTAGATTACTTATAATTAGGTTTAGATGAGGTCATGGGGGGAGGGGGCAGCATGATGAGATTAGCACTCTTATTAAGAAACACCAGAGAGCATGATTGTGCAAGTAATTAAGTTTGCTCATGTGTGCTCTCACTTTACCCTTTCTCCATCTCTGACCCCCATCATAGCTTTTCTTTTTCTCCCAACTCCACCCCATGTGAGGACAAACCAGAAGGTAGCCATCTACAAGTCAGGCAGAGGCTGGGCACAGCCAGGCAAAGTGCAATCCCAGCAGCTTGGGAGGCTGAGGCAGGAGGATTGCAAGTTCAAAGCCAACCTCAGCAAAAAGCAAGGTGCTAATAGGCAACTCAGTGAGACCCTATCTCTAAATAAAATACAAAATAGGCTAGGGATATGGCCCAGTGGTCAAGTGGCCCTGAGTTCAATCCCCACACACCCCTGCCCAAAAAAGGGGCTAGGCACAGTGGCTCACACCTGTAATCTCAGAAACTCAGAGGTTAAGGCAGGAGGATCACAGATTCAAAGCCAACCTGAGCAATTTAGTAAGGTCCTACTCAATGAGATCCTATTTCAAAATAAAAGATGAAAAGGCTGGGGATATGACTCAGTGGGTAAGCACCCCTGTATTCAATCCCCCATATAAAACAAAAAAGTGTGTGTGTGTGTGTGTGTGTGTGTGTGTGTGTGTAAGGGAGGAAGAGAGTCCTCATCAGAAAAAGTCATACTGCCAACCTGATCATTGAGCCTCCAGAACTATGAAAAAATAAGTATCTAATGTTTAAGTCACTTGGTATTAATATTTTATTATGGCAGTCCAAGGAAACTAAGATACTTGTGAACCAATATTTTCCAAATGACCTAGGTATTACTAACAGAATCATGCATGGGTTTAAAGATCTATTCAAAGTTGAAAACAGACCAATTTTAAAATAACCATATGTGTTATGATTGGGATATGAGGGATTCCCCCAAAAGCTCCTGTGTTAATACAGGAATGTTCAGAGGTGAAATAATTGTTATATTATGAGAGCTGTAACCTAATCAGTTTATCCTAGTTTGGATGGACTACTGAGTGGTAACTTTGGCAGGTGAGGCATGGCAGCAAGGTGGGTCACTGAGGGTGAGTATTGGGAAGGTTCAACTTCCCTCCCCTTCTCTCTCTGCTTTCTGGTCACCATGAGCTGAGTAGCACTCCTTTACCAGGCCCTTCCACCATGATGTTCTGCCTCATCTTGGACCAGAACAAGGAATTCAGCTGACCATGGACTAAACCTCTAAAACTATGAGCCAAAATAAACTTTTCCTTCACTAGTTTTTTGTTGTTGTTGTTTTAGTTTTGTTTTTTGTTTTTTTAAATCAGGTATTTTGGTCATGATAACAAAAAGTTGACTAACAGTAGAAAAAGATCATTGATACAGTTTTAGATTCCATGAGAAATTCCAAAAGACCTTAAGAAACTGCAGTTTTCAAATTCCGGTGTAGTATCAAAGAAGAATATCAAACTGGGCATGATGGTGCATGCCTATAATCCTAGCAACTCAAGAGGCTGAGGCAGGAGAATCAAAAGTTTGAGGCCAGTCTCAGCAATTTAGCAAGGCCTTAAGCAATTTAGTGGGACCCTGTTTCAAAATTAGAAAGAAGGAAGGGGTGCTGGGAAAATGGCTTAGGGGTTAAGCATTCCTGGGTTAAATCCCTGTGATGATGATGATGAGGAAGAAGGAGGAGGAGAGGAGGAAGAGGAAAAGGAGAAAATCCACAATTATATAAAAATGCAAATTAAACATTCCTTTCTCAAACACCTATTTACATAGGGCAGGAATTTTTATATACATACATATATTTATTTATTTATTTATTTATTTACTTTTAAAATTTTTATATAGCAAAATAATAAACTGCAACAGATTGAATACAAAACCAGTTATGAACCCAGACAGCAAAGAGATTTGAAAAAAATGTAAAATGTTATTCTAATTTTTTTGGTTTGGGATAATATACTTGTTTTAATAAAAAATATATATATATGCTAACAGCCAGGAGTGGTGGCACATGCCTGTAATCCCAGTAGATCTCCCAGCAGATCGGGAGGCTGACACAGGAGAATTGTGAGTTCAAAGTCAGCCTCAGCAAAAGTGAGGTACTAAGCAATTCAGTGAGACACTATCTCTAAATAAAATGCCCCTGAGTTCAACCCCTGGTACAAAAAAAAAAGTTAACAAGTAATAGTTAATAAAACTATTAATTTATTAGTAATTTAAATATTCTGGGCTGGGATTGTAGCTCAGTGGTACAGAACTTGCCTACCAAGTGTGAGGCACTGGGTTCAATTCTCAGCACCACATAACAAGTAAATAAATAGATAAAATAAAGGTATTGTGTCTGTCTACAACTAAAAAATAAAAATAAATATTCCACACATTTCTCAGTGTTAATTTCTAATGCAATAAATATTGATAGATATTTGGGGTCCTTGGTAAGTAAAAATGTAAGGACACCTCATTTAAGAACTGTTGCTATACAACAAGTAAGAAAAACTATTCCTACAATGGTCAGAACAAAAAGCAAGTCAGAGCCGGGCAAGGTAGTGCACACCTGTAATCCCAGTGACTTGAGAGGCCTGCTTCAGCAATTTAGCGAGGCCCTAAGCAACTCAGTGAGACCCTGTTTCTAATAAAATACAAATAGGGGAGTTGGGGTTGTGGCTCAGTGTTAGAGCACTTGCCTTGCACATGTGAGGCACCGAGTTCGATCCTCAGCACCACATAAAATAAATTAGTAAAACAAAGGCTTTGTACCCATATTCAACTAAATATTTCTTTTAAAAAAATGTATATTATATACACATAAAACAAAAAAAACAAAAACACAAAAAGGGGCTAGGAATGTGGCTCAGTGGTTAAGTGCCCCTGAATTCAATTCCTGGAACCCAAAAAAAGCAAGTTAGGGGCTAGGGTTGTGGCTCAAGCCGTAGCGCACTCGCCTGGAATGCGTGTGGCCCGGGTTCGATCCTCAGCACCACATACAGACAAAGATGTTGTGTCCGCCAAAATACTAAAAAATAAATATTAAAATTCTCTCTCCCTCTCTCTCCTCTCTCTCACTCTTTCTTTAAAAAAAAAAAAAAGCAAGTTAGTCATACTTTATGAAAGTTCATAAGCAGACAAAAATCAAAAGATAGGTAACCTCAGAGGAATGGGTAAAGTTCCCTTTCTTTTTTTTTTTTTTTTAATTTTTCAATATTTATTTTCTAGTTTTCGGCGGACACAACATCTTTGTATGTGGTGCTGAGGATCGAACCCGGGCCGCACGCATGCCAGACGAGCACGCTACTGCTTGAGCCACATCCCCAGCCCAAAAAGTTCCCTTTCTTGATCTGAGTGCTGGTCATACTTTTTGTGTATTTTTTTTCATGTATCATGTAAACCTCTATACAATTTCATTTTAATTTATATTTTCTATGTAAACATATAACTTTGCTATGGTTTGAATGTTGTTTCCCTTCAAAAGTCATGTTCATACTTAATCCCGCAATGTGGTGGTATTAAGATGTAAGGACTTTGGGGATATGATGATGTCATGAGGGTTCCATTATCTTGAATAGGATTAATTCCCTTATAAAAGAAGCTTCCTGGAGAGTGTTGCCTAGCCCTTCCATTCCTTCCACCATGTGAGGACACAGCTTTTGTCCTCTCCAAAGGATGCAGCAACAAGTCACCATTTGGATGCAAACAACACTGACCAGATGCCAAATCTGCCAGTACCTAGATCTTAGACTTCCTAGCCTACAGAACTATGAGAAATACATTCATATTATTTGTAAACTACCCAGTCTAAGGCTTTTTTTTTTTTTTTTTACAAATATCTTACATTTGAACCAAGACATGCCTACTTTAGCTCACCCACAGAAGTTCTGTTAGCACTGATCCAGGATATAATTGGGGCAAGTCATAAGAAATCTTAGACAGGGATAATGAGTTCTATCTTGCACACATTGAATTTGAGATCACCAGAATGGATGTATTACAGGTAGTAGACTGTAGCTAGTGAGACCTGCAAGTATAGAGCTTAGGAGAGACCTCTGAGCTGGAGAAAGAAATTTAAGTCATCAGCATATGAGCAAGACTACTTACTCAAAGAAATAATCTAAAAGTCCAGTGAGCCAGGAAGCCAACCCCAAGAAGAAAGAACAGTTAAGATCTCTCCTTAAATATCAGTTATGTTCACAGCTTCAAAAATCAGTTCCTGCTAAACATCCAACAGGAAGAGCAAAAACCATGAACTGTGTTCAATAACATAGCTAGCTCATTTGGTGGATGAAGTAAAGAAAAGAAATTTGGTAGGGAGAGGGCTTTCAGGGCTTTCCGGATGGAAGGTACAACATATGGCAAGAATAGGAGTACAGGGGCTGGATGGGTAGTGGTAGTGCTCACCTAGTACCCATGGGGCACTAGGTTCAATCCTCAGCACCACATAAAAATAAAATAAAGATATGGTGTCTACCTAAAAATAAAAAATAAATTTAAAAAATGTTCAAAAAAAAAAAAAGCATAGGAGTATGACAGTACAGTCTGACTCGGGACTGGCTTATCTGATTTAATAGTAGAAATACATCCTAAAAAGCCCTAAAAGAGATACAAACTAGGGCCTACCAGCACACAAGAAGAGAACAATTAAAGAAGACTGTATGTGATCATAAAATGAGCCATTCCAAACCTCATTCCCCAAAATATCTGCATATCCTTCAGGACTTACCTCAAGCATTAATTCCTCTCCCTGCTCCACAGGCAGATGCTTTGTCCACGCACCTACTGTAGTACGAATCCTATTTTGCTACAATTATGGATGATATCCCACCCCCCAACTAGACTGTAAGCTCCTTAAAAGCAGAGAATTTTATTTTTGTATCTTTGACTACCAGCACACCCTACTGCTTACCATCTAATAATCACTCAATAGATATTTGTTGAACAGATATTTTAAACCTGTCTCGTACAAGACTACTAGCTCCTTGGCCTTAGAATGTGTTGCAATTATAGATCTACATTCTTTTTTTTGCTTTACTTATGATAGTATCAAAGTAAATTTATTCCAAATATATATTTTCTGAGGGAAGATGTAGCCGAGGACAATGAATAACAAAACAGCAGCCTAGAAGAAAAGTTGACGCTAAACAATTCACAACTAAAATAAAAATATCAATAACAGTAAGCATTAATATACTGAGCATCGGGGGGAGCAGGGATAGTAGAGGATAGGAAAGGCAGCAGAATACAACATACACTAGTATGACAATATGTAAATCAATGGATGTGTAACTGATGTGATTCTGCAATCTGTATATGGGGTAAAAACGGGAGTTCACATCCCACTTGAATCAAAGTGTGAAATATGATATATCAAGAACTTTGTAATGTTTTGAACAACCAACAATAAAAATTAATTAAAAAAAAAAAACATATATATATATATATATATATATATATATATATACTGAGCATCAACTACATATGTGCCAGTCACTATTCCAGGTATTTTGACCTCCTTGCCTCACTTAATTCATACATCAACCCAACAATGGAGTATATTTTCTTCTTATATATGTACTAAACAATCTTTCTCACTTGTCTCTGTAATAAGTTACAGGTAGAAAACTAAAAGGGAAATGGCTGTGTTTGTCTAAATAATTGCAAGGAAATAGTATATACCACATTCTCTACTTCAATAAAGCCTCAACTGTTTCATTTTTAGCTAGCCAGCACAGTTAATGTGGTCCCATAAATTCACTAGGAGAAAGTCTACTAGCACTTTCTCCATTCCACTATATTCACCAATCATAAAGTTTCAAGAGAGAAACTATAAACTGGCCTTCATGGATTCCCACCTTCATTGGGAAAAAGAACCTTTCAGAGAGGCAATAAACCAACTATGGCAAACTTTTTATTTATGTTTATTTATTTGTTTATTTATGTCTTAGGGTGCCCTGATTTCAGTCTGGTAAACTAGGAGGGAGAAAAAATGTAACTAAGATTTAGATATTCTTTTCTTTAATTTTTTTTATTTTTTTAATAGTTGTAGATGGACAGAATGCCTTTATTTTATTTATTTTTATGTGGTGCTAAGGAATGAACCCAGTGCTTCATGTATGCTAGGCAAGCGCTCTGTCACTAAGCTATAGCCCCAGCCATATATAGTCTTTTATAGTTTGTTTGTTTTTTAATATTTTTTTAGTTGTAGATGGACACAATGACTTTATTTTTATTTATTTATTGTTATGTGGTGCTGAGGATGGAACCCAGGGCCTCACGCATGCAAGGCAAGGCACTGAGCCATTTATAGTTTAAAAAGCATTTTCACATTTATTATCTCATTTGAGCTCAAATTTAGGTTTGTAAACTGAAAAAGCAACAGATTATTAATGAATTTGATTTCAAATTTCTTGGACAAAAAATGCTTTGCATTTAGATTGCTAAACTTCTGATATATATAATAGAGATTTCTTGTTGGTGGTACTCTGTACTTCAGATGACAAATTCTCCTACACAATCAGGTGAGAACTAATGTACCAGGGTGCCTTTCTGCAAAAAAGAAGAGGTGTAAAAACCCTAACCAAAAGAGCCAAGTAGCTTGCAAAAACATGACATGAAGCTTCAAGCTGGTATAACAACAACAACAACAAAAATCTAAAATATGCAGAATTTCTCTATTAGTGAGAAAAGTGCTTTAAAATAGTGCTCTTTAAGAGCTCACAAAGCCAAGTGTGGTGATGCATGCCTGTAATTCCAGCAACTTGGCAGTAAGTTCAAGACCAGTCTCAGCAACTTAGTGAGATCCTGAGCAACTTAGTGAGACCCTATCTCAAAATAGATAGATAGATAGATAGATAGATAGATAGATAGATAGACAGACAGACAGTCAGGCTGGCTGGGAATGTGGCTCAGTGGTTAAGCACCCATGGATTCAATCCCCAGCATCAAAAACAATAAGAGTTCACAAGGCTGTTACTACCCCTTATTCTTATTTCCAACTCTGATCCATAGCAAAATAATCTGGTCACCCATAAAAGCAAATTGGTTGCTTCTTGCTATCTGCTACACTACCCATATTCTTCAGCAAATGCATCCACAGATAATAGAAAATATTGTTATATCTGCCTTATCCTCCAGAGCTTAGCATGTGCAAGGTCCCAGGTTTGATCCCCAGCACAGGAAGGAATGAAGGATGGATGGAGAACCATAGACAATAACTTTGCTTCTTTGTATTTTTTTGTAATTTCCAATTTTCATCATATATATTTTAGTGGTAGAAGACAAAGTTCTTTTACAGCTAAAATACAGGAATAAAGTGTCTGCTGTGGTGGCACAATTTATAATCCCAGTTATTCAAGAGGCTAAAGATCACAAGTTTGAGGACAACCTGCACAATTTAGAAATACCTGGTCTCAAAAACAAACAAACAAAAAATTTGGTACCCCAAATAAAACCAGGGGTGCTCAGCCACTGAGCCACATCCCCAGTACTTTTATTTTATTTTATTTTATTTTAATTTTGAGATAGGATCTCACCAAGTTGCTTAGGGCCTCGCTAAGTTGCTGAGGCTGGCCTTGAACTTGCAATCCTCCTGCCTTATCCACCAGAGCCCAGTCACTGGAATTGGCATGTGCCACTGTGCTCAGCTCAAAATAAATTTTAAAAGTGTCAGGGATGTAGCTCAGTGGAAGAGCATTTGCCTAGCGTATTCAATCCTCAATACCACCTAACAAAAAAGAAAAGAAAGAAAGAAAAAGAAAAGAAAGAAAGTCACAGAAGAACACTTATCCCGGGTATGTGGCTCAAGCGGTAGCGCGCTCGCCTGGCATGCGTGTGGCCCGGGTTCGATTCTCAGCACCATATACAAACAAAGATGTTGTGTTGTATCGGCTGGAAACTAAAAAATAAGTATTAAAATTTAAAAAAAAAAAGAAGAAGAAGAAGAACACTTATACTATGATACTATTTATAAACAGTTACACACACAGGGCAAGGAATGTCTCTTACCTAGCATGAGAGAGGCCCTGGGTTCTATTTGCAGCTGCCACAAAAAAGAAAAAAAGTTGCAAGTGAAAACTATATTGTTTACAAAGGGCTGAAGGGGGGAATGCTGGGCAGTGATACTGGCCAAATTTTATTGTTATATTGTATGCATATAAAATATGTAACAACAAATCCCATCACTATGTACAACTGTAATGTATCAGTAAAAAATGTGTAGGGCTGGTGTTTTAGTTCAGCAGTAGAGCCCTTGCCTTATATGTGTGAGGCACTAGGTTAAATCCTCAGCATCACATAAAAATAAATAAAATAAAGGTATTGGATCCATCTACCAAAAAAAAAAAAAAAAAAGTTATTTTATGTGGAAAAAATATATATTGTTTAGATATTTAGAGATATGCACATATTTGGTAAAAGTAAGGGAATGATTCATATCAAATTCAGGAAAGTGGTTACCCCTGAGGGAGAGGAAAGGAGGAAGATTCAATTGAGCAGCACTTCCCAAGAAGCTTTAAAAATACTACAAACTCCTTTTTTGTTAGGCTGGGTAACAGTACACATCTTCAACTGTTATTATTGTTTAAACTTTGGATTTGTATTATATATACTCTTATACATATGAATTATTTCACAATGTAAAAGGAAGATGTGGGCAGGGGAAATAGCTCAGTTGGTAGAGTGCTTGCCTTGCGTGCACACAGCCCTAGGTTCAATCCCCAGCACCACATACAAGAAAAAAAAAAAAAAATCACCTAAAAGAAACATGTGAAGAAGAATAAACTGTAATCCAGACTCTTTCTCTTACTGGCTGCATAATTTTAAGCAAATCATTTAATCCCTGACAGTCTTTCTTATTTTATAGAAGAGGAAATCAACAACTCACATCTGTTTAGTACTTTCCTTGGCATTTAAAGAACTATTTAAAGGGGCTAGGACTGTAGCTCAGTGGTAGAGCGCCTGCCTCACATGTGTGAAGCAGTGGGTTAGATCCTCAGCACCACATAAAAATCAGTAAAGATATTGTATGTTTATCTACAACTAAAAAAAAATTTTTCAAAAAAAAACTATTTAAAGTTCCTAGACTACAAATATGCAAATAGGTAGCACAAACATGCAAACTGCAGATAAATTGTTATATCATAATAATACAAAATAATGCCTCTTTAATAAATAATAAAATACCATAATACTAAGAACTCATTGTTAGGGCACAGAATGCAATTCATCATTCTAGCCATTGCCTAGCTTTTTAATAATGGGAATTTACACTGTTTTAGTGTACATTATGCAACACTCTATGTTAAATACTTTCTTGGATTATTTTCTCTAATCCTCAAGCAACCTTATGAGATTAGTTCTATTATGCACACTTTAAAGATGAGTTCACTGTGCCCAAGGTCATACAGTAATAGTGATGGACATACTTCAGAACCCACACTCAGTCACTGCACTCATTTTGCCTCACTTTTTTTCACATTAAATTCTCTCTCCCATGACACTTAAAGCTCCTTGACAACTGCTTTTTGTTCATCTTCATTTCCCCTGGAACTTAGCAGGCATCCAATAAATAAATAGTAAACAGATATTTCACATATGTGCAGTGTTTTCAAGACATAATTTCAGGACATGAACTGATTTATTCCTCTTGATACCTTTGTGAAATACAAAGCATTTTTTGTTTGTTTTGTTTTACCATATTTAAGTGTATAATTTGGGGCACTGAGTACATTCACAATGCTGAGCAACCATTAATACTAAATATGAACGGTTTCTAATGACTTTACTGAAGTCTCTGCTTTTAAGTGGTGGATTTGAAGCCAGTTTGACTCCTAAATTCATGAGCTCTTCATTCTACCAAGGCTTCTACCAATACCTTCACCTGCTCTCCCCTTTTCACCAGAGTGTCTGGAGGGTCAAATGAAGTAAAGAAGCTAAAACACTTTATTCACATTAATACTATACAGATGACTGCAGCTGTAGCGGGGGGAAATACACCAACACATTTCTCTCAGGTGATTACTTTTCATTTTGAGCTTTCAAAAGCCAGGACTTTCAGAGAAACATCTCACCTCTAGACATTGCCTGCAGATGCACAAAAGCAAGGTCTGGACCCCATAGTAAAGTTATGAGGAGAAATGTTTGCATTAGTTAGATTACATTCTCGTAGTATTACAGGTAACTGCTCAAACCTGATTTTTATTGTAATACAGAAAGCTTCCTCATTAAAAAAAAAAAAAAAAAAAAAAAAAAAAAAAACCACTTTAAATTCCAAGGGTGAGTTCAACCTTCCATCATTCCGCCCATTTTGAAAACTACCAAAAAAAAAAGATTCCAATTGGTATTTTTGTGTGCTCAACTGAAAGTCAAGAAAAGTGGTTTGCTTTCAAGCTGAACTCTGAGGCTTTAACAAAAATAAAAAGAATTATTTTGATCCCATTGGTGCCAATTTTATCCTCTTTACAACTCATTTTTCCTTAGTCTGAGCTCTAATCAACATCTACTTCATGTTTAACATATTATAGTTAATGCAATTAAGTCCAGAAAACAGTTTCCCTAAAGATGTTCCCTCCTTTCACACTCCTCTCTACTTTCCATTGTCAGCATTCTGCCATGAGAATAAGCATATCTCTTTAAGTCAAATTTCTGATGAATAGATGGAGATGTTGTTTCTGTAGTTAATACAATGCATACATCACCATCATCCCCTAAAAAATAAAAATGATTCTCTATACTTCATTTATCAACATCTGATAGAATTCTGATCACCTGAATTCCTTTAGAAGAAAATTCAATCTATAGAAATAGTCCAATTATTTTAAATCTTATCAAGCAATGTCAAAAGAGAATCAAATGAAAAACTCCATCAGTACCAAACCATCTATCTCACCAATGAATATTTATGACATTTCCATATTTCCTGTCTTCTGTTTACATAAAGCAGTGATGCCAAGACTCATCTCAGGATTATTAGCCTGCAATACAATGATGGGCCTAATTGCCTTGCAAACCAGGACACCAATAAATGGAGTCTTCAAGCAATCAATTTTAAGAGGAGAGAAAAAAAGGCCTAAGTGTTTTCTGCATACATGCATGTTGCCTGCCTAGAAAATAAATTCAGCTTCATATTTTTTAGTCTCATTCATTAGTTCTCAAGCAAGGAATGCACCCTTAACCTCAAGCTCATCAAACCTATTTAAATTCCAGTACTAGTTTTAATGCACCAGGGGGAGGAGGGAAAGGAGAAGACAGAGCCCTCATACAGAAAGATACCTATCACAACCTCCTCACATCTCCTCCCACCTTTAGTTTCAAAGTGCCCCCCAACTTCTCTTTATGATACTCGAATAATAAAAGACATCCTCCCCTCCTTAACTTTACCTTTTTGGCTGACTTCCAAAAGATACTAATACAAATAAAACAAACAAAAAGATCAAACTGAAGCTTAAAATGTCCTTTAGAAGAGTCTTTAATATACCTTCTCTGTTCCCTACAAAGTCCCCTTTAACAATCTTCCAATTACTGCCTCCCCTCCAAACACAGCAACCAAAACTGTCCCTTTAAGTGTTCTAACCCCTAAACCTCTGGTGTCTCTTGGAGGACATCCCAATCCTTCCTCTCCAGAAAAATCCAACCTACTCCTTCCCAGGGTTGCACACCTCTCCATCCTCTCTGTCCCATCCATACCAACAACCCCAGGTCTCTCACATCTTAAATTTCCTCTCTACCACCTCACCATCCACAAACACCTCTCCAGCTCATCACAGACATTCCTTCTCCAAAACTCCCTCTGCCACCTTGGCTAAGGGACATTTTCTTTAAGATACCATCCCCCAACCTTGCTCACCACCTGCCACTATTCTTTCAGTGAATCCAGTCTAGCAGTCGCATGTGTCCTCTGCCTTCTCCCTACACAGGGAGCCACCATGCCCCCTCCAGTGAGTCCAAGATCACCCTAAATCCTATTCCACTGTGCCCCACCCCCAATTTCAATCCTTGTCCTCCCATTTTGGGCCTATCTTCCAATTTATCCCTCTCCTTCCAGGTCACCATAACACTCCATCCCCCATTGAAAGTCTCACCCCTACCAGCACCTATTCCAACATTCATCAACCATCCCAGGAAAATCTCAAATTCCACCCCCTCTGCTCTATCTTAACCATGCTAATTCCATAAGTCTCCGCAAATTCCACCATCCCCAGGTGACAAACGCCCACTTCAAGCTCAGGTCTCAACCCATGCCAAGTCCCTCACCCCCAGCTCCTACCACCCTACCACCTCCATCAGCTTACTCCAGTCCCACCCCAAATTCCACCTTCCTGAATTAAAACACTCCCCAGGGCCCTATTCAACGGTTTACATCCCACTCTGTATAGAAATCATCCACCTATCTCCCACCCGGGCTCAGATCCCAAGCTGTCAACTGCTCCAGGCCAACCCCAAATCACCACCCTCATTCAGTCCCCTCCCCCATTATAAAAACCATCCCACTTCAGTCTCCTATCTCGCCCCAAGACCATCCCAAATCTTTCCCGACACCATCCCCCCCCCAACACACACACACACACACACACACACACACACACACACACACACAGGCTCCTGTCCCAGGTCCGACTATTCCCCCATGAAGCCCACCTCCTTCATCCCCCCTCCAACCTGCTGGGGTCCCACCCTCACCCCACCCCCAGCCCTCGCTCGGACAAGTCTCCCCGCCAGCCCGCCGTTCCATCGCGACCTCAGCCCCCTCCCCCCAAGCCGCGAGGGGGCTCCGCAGCCCCCACTCTCATTCTCCCCAGCGCCGCCAGCCCAGGCTCCAGACCAGCGGGCCAGCGGGCCGGGGGGGGGGGGGGGGGGGGGGGTCTCCTCACCGGCTAGCCACTGCAGGCGAAAACGGCTGCGGAGGCGACAGGAGGCGATGCCCTTGTCTTCTCCGGAGGCTACAGCGGCGACGCTCTCGCTCCCTCGCCCGTGTCCAGTAAGGTGGCGGATGGCGCGCAGGGACGGGAGCCTCCTCCTCCTCAGCTACTCGGCTCTGAATCCTCTGCAGTAGCCGCGGAGGAGCCCGACGGGTGGGGGGAGGGGACGATCGGCTGCAGGCGAGAGAGGAGGAGGCGGAGGGAGGGGGCGGGGGACCGCTGAGAAGGGCGGGGGAGGAGGAGCCGCCGCGGCGTCGCGACACGTCCCACGGACTCAGTGCGCCGGGACCACAACTCCCGGCATGCCCTGTTCCAGCCCGCACAAGGCCTTTGCTTCCCGCCGCGCGCCCGCGCTGAGGGTGCTGTGCCCTCTCCCACCACGGACAATGGAACGAGCTGTCTGTACACTGGCGCCTTTTGTAGCCTTGAAGACCACATGTCGGGAAAGTCGGCGGTTCTGCACCCCGATCCCCAGGTGGCGTAGTTCTCAGTCTCCAATCTACACAGACACGGGTTGCCTCCCGCTGGACTACATCTCCCGGCGTGCCACACAGCCTCCCGCTCTCCTCTTTCCGTACCTTTCTCAGACCCCGTACTACAGTTCCCAGGGAGTATGGTCCCTGCAAAGACTAGGAGGTGCAGTTCTCGATTCTTCCTCCATGTTAAGAAAAAGAAGTCAAAGAGAGAAAAAAGGGAAGGAATATGCTGACCCACCGAGCATAGACCTAGATGGGCTGGATCACCTGTGATTCTGTACTCTCCATCTCGGTTGGCCCTGGCTCACGCCAGAACTAAAGAGGCAGCTAGCTTCCTCACTGGTATTTGCAAATTCGAGGACGATTCCACAACTTGAATTCAAATGTAAAAGGACATTTAATTACATTTACAGCTCCATTATTTTTAAGAATTTACCTTTAAAAGATAATGGAATAATTTAGAAAAGACAAGTACACAAGGTTGTTATTATTAGATTGTTGATTATGGGGAAAAACGCAAATATTCGTCAATAGGCTCATTAAATGGTGATATATGTATACATACAATGCATTACTTGGCAGCCATTTAAAATGATGAAGATCTATTAACATTAAAAGCTATTCACAACTTATTATCAAAGGGAAAAATAATTACAAGACACTATGTTTACACAGGTCCAGTTTATGTGAAATTTAAGACAATATAAGCAGAGAGATTACAGGAAAGAGGTTCCCCCCCCAAATGATCATCTGGGGGAAATGGTGTCAGATTTCAAGTTATTTAAATTTTAATATTGGGTAAATTGTTGAAAAGGAACACATTTCTTTTTTCTTTTTCTTTTTTCATTGGGGGGAGTGCTTACTAGAAATTAAACCCAGAGGTGTTTTACTACTGAGCTACACCACCAGACTATTCTCCCTCTCTTTTTTTTTTTTTTTTTTTTTTTTTTTTTTTGGTACTGGGGATTGAACCTAGGAACACTTAACCGCTGAGCCACATGCCCAACCCTTTTATTTTTTATTTCGAAACAGGGTTTCTTAAGTTGCTGAGACTGGCTTTGAACTTGCAATCCTCCTGAGCCTCTCCAGTGCTGGGATTATAGGCATGCTCCACAGCACCCATCAGCACATATTATTTATGAAAAGTTATGAGACTGCTGGGCTCAGTGGCTTACACCTGTAATCCCAGCCACTTAGGTTGAGGCAGGAAGATCACAAATTCGAAACCAGCCTCAGCAATTTAGCAAGACCCTGTCTCAAAATTAAAAATAAGAGGCTAAGCTTGTGGCTCAGCAGTAGAGAGCTTGCCTAGCACATGCGGGATGTTGGGTTCTATCCTCAGCACCACATAAAAATAAAAAATAAAGGTATTGAGTACAACTACAACTAAAACAAAGTATTTTAAAAAGATAAAAAATAAGAAGGACTGGGGATGTGGCTCAGGGATTAAGCACCCCAGAGTTCAATCCCCGGTATCAAAATAAAGAAAAGAAAAAACTGAGACTATTTCCAAAAAAGTAAAATTTCCAAATCCAACAACCTCTCACCTGCCTAGAAAATTTCCGGTGGCTCCCCATTGCCTCAGCAGTGCTAAAGGACTGTCTGGTTTTTCTGTGAGCTCAACAGTGAACACTTCCAATTCGTAACATTAAGTTAGCAGAGAGAATTTTCTCAATTGTCAATGTTCTCAAATGTTTCCCTTTCTGGTCCTTCCACATCCTTTTCCTCCTTCTCTCTTACTCACTCTTCAAACTCAGGCCAAAATTCTACCTTCCCTCCAGCATATTTTTAAGGACACTCATTTTCCTTACATCTTGATTATTTGAGGTGGGGGGATAGGGGTACCCGGGATCAAATTCAGTTGCACTCAACCACTGAGCCACATCCCCAACCATATTTTGTTGTCCCCCCCACCCCACCCCCATAGTGCTGGGAATTGAATCCAGGACCTTGGGCATCAAGACAAGCACTCTACCAACTGAGCTATATCCACAGCCCCACTTCAGCCCTATTTTGTATTTTATTTAAAGACAGAGTCTCACTGAGTTGCTTAGTGCCTCCGTGTTGCTGAGGCAACTTGCGATCCTCCTGTCCCAGCCTCCTGAGCCGCTGTTATTACAAGTGTGCTCCACCACACCAGGCTACATCTTCATTCTTATAATAGTGCTTTCTGATCCGTGGGCCAGAGATTGTGAGGAGGGAAGTAAAGATGGAAGAACAGAGAGTGTCTACAAAGTTCTACCTACACAAAGCATTTTCTACAGAATGAATAAATTCGTTTTGCAGTTTAAAAAAAAATTGTTTTTTCTTCTCACACCTGTGTCTAGCTCTTCCAGAATGTAGACTATGAGGCCAGGGGGCCAGAGGGGATGTAACTAAGAGGTAGAGTGCTTGCCTTGTATGCACAAGTCTCTAGGTTTAATCCCTAGCACCAAATATGGCATATGTTATCTCTGATTTAACATAAATAATATATTCAATTACAGTATTTTCAGCTGAATGTCATTATTCCTTGGTGTTCTGTTCAAAAAAAAAAGAAAAAAAAGTAGGACATTTGAGCTCCACCACCCCAGCCCATTGAAGCTCAGGAGAGCTGGGAGAAAGCCATGGTTGCTTAGCTCAGAGGATAACAGTTTACAGTCTTCTGCTTCAGCTTTTCTCTCTAGCTCCCCCAACTGCCCAGTCTGGTTATACTGCTCTTCCTCAGGACCCATGTTCCCCAAATATACCAGGCACTGTCTTTTTCAACTGCTATCTCCTTTTTCATACTAATCTCCCAGCTTTAAAAATTTCAGCCCTCTGCTCCCTTTTCTAACAACAGCGGAAAAGTTGCCTATGATATATTGTCTATGTGACAAGCCCCTCCCTCTGTCTTGTTAACCATGCCTCTTCTAAACCCTGTCTTCACTTGTTTTCCTCCTTCTTCCCCACTTTTCTAGTGACAAGAAGTGGAGGATCGGTGGGAAAAATTAGAAGAGCTCTCATCTATCCCGTCAGTTCAGAATTATCTGAGTTAGGGGAATCAAGCAGTATAAAGAAACTTCCTGATCCAGGAATCTGGGAATCAGGTTCTAAGTTAGACCTTGCCATGAACATGATGAGGATCCTCAATCCCTTCACTTCAGAACCTCAGTTTCTATATCTGTAAAATGGAAAAAATGATTCCCATCCTGCCATTTCATAAGGTTTTTAGGAGAATTTATTTTTAAAATGGATATGCCAGGCACTGTGGCATATGCTTGTAATCCCAGCTACTGTGGAGGCTGAGGCAAGTTTGAGGCCAAGCTCAGCAACTTAGTGAGGAAGATGCTGTCTCAAAATATTTAATTTAAATTAAAGGCCTGGTGGACTGGGGTTCTGGCTCAGTGGTAGAGCACTTGTCTCTCATGCATGGGACACTGGGTTTGAGCCTCAGCACCACATTAAAAAAACTAAATAAATAAAGGTGTTGTTTCCGTCTACAACTAAAAATATTAAATAAATAAATAAATGTGTTGTGTACATCTACAACTAAAAAAAAGAAAAAGAAAAACTCTTTAAATTAAAGGCCTGGGGATGTAGCTCAGTGATAGAATATCCCTGGAATCAATCCCCTATTCAGGGAAAAAGAAAAAAAAAAAAAAAAAGAACCTTTGAGTATAAAAGTGTTTTGAAGAGTGTAGAGCATCACAGTCTAATTCCTTCATATAATTTGAAATTTTCAAATCACTCCCAAGTCGTGGCATGTAAACTTCCTGTCTGAGAATTATATCAACATTATCAACATTAATGAATATTTTGATGATTTAACTCTATTAGCCAATTTAATTCTTTGACAAAATTTTCTATATTTCTAATTGTACTAAGTTTAAAAAATTTTTTGGATTTTTCTATATTTTGTTCTATATTGAATTTGTATCCAGATCTATTCTTTTCTCTATCAATTTTATAATAAAAATTTTATTTATCAATTATCCTTTATTTTTTATGATTTTTACTGATTATTATTGCTTCAGCCATTATGAAATTTCCTTGTTAATAATTATTTCCACCAAGTCTACCTTTTCCTCAAAGCAGTTGGAGCCATTGTTGATTTTATTTTGTGTCGATTATTCCTACTAAGTGGAATTTTCCCAGGGGTCAAATTTGCTGTGGTCAATGTTACCAACAAAGATGGGATTATTCAGTTTGCTTCTCCATCCATAATAAATTGTACCACATGTAGCTTTAGCCATTGTCAGTTTTATTTTGTGTTGATTATTTCTACCATATCTAATTTTCTTCTGCAATCCCCTCAAAATAAACTCAGAGTCAAAATGACAGAGTACAAACACTGTCCTTTGCCTATTACTGTCTGATTAACTTGTGCTTTGTAGTGTTTTTTGTTTTATTTTGTTTTATTTTTTTGTCCCAGCAATGTTAATGAGCTTCTTTGCAAACCACCTCTCAAAACATCTCTTTGGGGGCTTTGGCACATGTGTATGCTTTAAGAACTGCTCTGGGGGGCTGGGGATGTGGTTCAAGCGGGAGCGTGCTCACCTGGCATGCGTGTGTGCGGCCCGGGTTCGATCCTCAGCACCACATACAAAGATGTTGTGTCCGCCAATAACTAAAAAATGAATATTAAAAAAATTCTCTCTCTCTCTCTCTCTCTCTCTCTCTCTCTCTCTCTCTCTCCCTCTCTCACTCTCTCTTTAAAAAAAAAAAAAGAACTGCTCTGGGATCACAGGAAATTGGACATTACAGATCATGTTAGGGGGCTGGGGTTGTAGCTCAATGGTAGAGCACTTGCCTAGCACATGTGATGCACTAGGTTCAATCCTCAGCACCGCATAAAAATAAAATAAATAAAATAAAGGTATTGTAACCATCTACAACTAAAAAATTGTTTTTTAAATCATGTTAGGAGAACTGATTTTTATTAGTAAGTCAAGTGCTGGGTTGATGTCTAAGATCTATTATCTATTTAAATCCTTCAAACTTGAGCTATGCAATAGCTCTCGCCTATGATCCCAGAGGTTCAGTAGGATAAGGCAGGAAGATCATAAGTTCAAAACTAGCCTCAGCAATTTAGCAAGACTAATCAATTTAGCAAGACCCTGTCTCAAAGTAAAAAACAAGCTGGGGATGTAGCTTAATGGTAAATCACCTCTGGGTTCAATCCCTATTATCAAATAAAATAAAATAAATCTTTCAACCTAAATTTCCTTTACCTGCCTATTTTATAGGAAAGGGAATTGAGATTGAGAGAGGAAGGGATTGGCTGAGTTAGAATTAGAACCAGGTCTTTGTTTAATTATCAGTGCTATTGGAATTCTGATTTGCAGGTTATCTCATTTAATTTATAAATGTTTGTTATTATCTTGTTGGAAAATTAAATATAATTTTTGAGTTTAGCTAAGAGATAAAACAAGAGAATTACATGAATGTAAACAAAGCACTCTCTGAGCTTCTTTTTACTGCAAATGAGACAAGAAGTGTGAAAATGTTTTGTAAATGGCTCAACACTGGGCAAATGGAAGTTACTACCATTTGTGCTGAAGGCTGTTAGATAAAGCTGCTATGCCAGCTTGCCAGAATGCTGGAAAACTAATAACACACCATTAATTCAATACATGAGTATCAAATGTGCATCCTAGCCAATATTAAAGGAATGAAATTGCATTCTACCTATCCTTTAGGACCTAATTCAGATATCAGGAAGCTTCTCCTGGCCTTGGCTAGGTTGAGTCTTCTGCAGGCTCTCACTGCCCTGCTAACATTCTGTACTCACTATTTACGTACTGTCCTCAAGACAAGGCCCAAGGTGATTTGGTTGCTCTCAGTGGTCCAGAGTTCAATTTAGCTCAGGGCTTCTTGAAAAGTAAGGGTTCAGTAAGTTGTGATTGAATTAATGAATGAATCAATCAATCAATTAGCATGACAAGTCTATAGATAATATAGAGAATCAATTAGACTGCAAGGGAAAATACACATCAAATGAAGTTAAGGGCAAAAGTAAATCACAAATGAACCTGAAATGACCCAATAACAGCAACTGAAGCTCCTAGGCAGCAGCAGCAGCAGCAGCAGCAGCAGCAGCAGCAGCACAAGGAAAAAACCTTAATGTCCTAGGTTCAATTCCTGCCATTTCCTAGCTGGGTGTCCTCCCTCAAGTCACTTTCCCACCTACACCTGTATTCTCTTTTGTAAAACCTTGAAGAACTTCCTGCAAATGAAAGAGTTAACTAAAGTAACAGATGTTTTGCAAGGTATGCAGAGCTGACAGAGTGAAGATTGTTACTGAAAAAAGCCAGAAAATAATTTGGAGGAAGTGGTTGGAGTTTAAGTTTAGCAGCATAAAGCTGCTCAAGGGATGGGAAATTATAGCTCAGAGGTAGACTGCTTGCCTAGCACGTGTGAAGCCTGGGTTGCATCCCTCAGCCCCCCGCCCCCCCCACACACACGCAAAAAAAAAAAAAAATGCTCGAGTTCATAAACTTAAAAATATGTATACGTGAATATATGTGTGTATAGTTACACACACACATAAAAATTGCATTGTTGAATTGTGTCCTCCCAAAAGATAACCAAAACCATAGGCAGTGGCATATACCTATAATCCCAGCAACTCAGGTAAGACGATTATAAATTCAAGGCCAGCTTGAATTTATAATCTCAAAATTAAAAAAAAATTAAAAGCATTGGTGCTGTAGCTCAGTGGTAGAACATCCCTTGGTTCAATTCCCAGTACTCCCCCCACACACACACACAAACACATACAAAGACCTCATTGGCTATCTAATAACTGCCATAATTTTTTTTAAGAGAGAGAGAGAGAGAATTTTTTAAATATTTATTTTTTAGTTTTTGGCAGACACAACATCTTTGTTTGTATGTGGTGCTGAGGATCGAACCTGGGCTGCACGCATGCCAGGCTAGCGCTTGAGCCACATCCCCAGCCCCATAACTGCCATAATTTTAAAGTAGCAAGGAGCACAAACCATATTTTGATATATCTGCAACAACTGTAATGTGACATGAAAATGTCTGTTATTGTGACAAAGTCACAGGAACTGTAGTGCTACTAATTCTACTATATGTACTTTGTTACCTATATTTAGCATGGAAGGAAACACTATCTGTAAAGATGAATGAATATAAAAATGTCACTTTCCCATTGGAGATCATAGAATCACTGAGTTCTTTTCATGAACTCTCAAGATAGGGGTGAGGGTGGGGATGTGCTCCACCATTGAGCTACACTTAGCACTTTATCATTTTAAATTGCAAAGACTAGCCTCAAACCTGCAATCCTCCTGCTTCAGCTCCTGACTTGCTGGGATTAGGGGCATGTACCACCACATCCACTGACTATAAAACTATAATTCTGTGGGGTTTTTTTTTTCTCTCTCTCTCTCTACTAGAGATTTAACCTAGGGGCACTAACCCCTGAACTACATTCCCAGTTCCTTTCTATTTTTTTTTATTTTGAGACAGGGTCTCACCAAGTTGCTGTGGCCTTCACTAAATTGCTGAGACTGGCCTCAAACTTATGATCCTCATGCTCAGCCTCCTGAGTCTTTGGGTTTATAGGTGTGCACCACCAGGCCAGCAGGTGACTATAATTTTTAATGATATGTGGGATTGAAGAGGTAGTGGGGTACAGTTAGCACAGATTAAGGGTCCGGTCAGAATTGAACTCCAATCCTTTTCCTCACTCTTTCTTCACATGAACCCCAGTTTCATGAACTTGGACAAGTTTTTTTTATATCTTTTCACAAAATACGTATATTCCCACATAACTTCACAGGGTTGTCATGTGAGTCAATGTAAATTACTCTTCAACACTAAAATTTTGTAGACAAGGGTTTTGTGTTTTGTTTACATTGTTTTGTTTTTTGTCTTGGTGACAGGAGATTGAACTCAGAGGCACTCGACCACTGAGCCACATCCTCAGCCCTGTTTTGCATTTAATTAGAGATAGGGTCTCATTGAGTTGCTCAACGCTCGCCATTGCTAAAGCTGGCTTTGAACCGATTCTCCTGTCTCAACCTCCCAAACCACTGGGATTACAGGCATTCGCCTCTGCTTCCAGCCTTGTTTGGGATTTTTGCAAGTGCAGTAAACTCTAGGAAGGTTGGCAATAGGCACTCAGGGATCACAGGGATCATTGGGGCAGATTGGACAAGACCAGGAGAGTGAATTTTCTTGGGATATGATGATCTCTGCAAATCTCAGAGAATATACTCTAGGTTAGTTAACCAACACAGAGATAGCAGGGCTGAGGCAGGAAGACTCCAAGGAAGGAAAAGTGAGAGGCCAGGACACCCTAGAAGGCTGAGGCTCTGTCCAAATACCATGACCTACTATGTAAGTTGTTTCTTTCTTTTTTAACATTTGATATATGAAGTTAAGAGCAAAAGTAAATCACAAATGAACCTGAAATGACCCAATAATAGCAACTGAAGCTCCTAAGCAGCAGTTTTAAGTTTTAGGTGGACACAAGAAAGAAAAAGAAACAATGACCAACTAATAGCAATAAAATACTTAGATTTGGACTATATTCTCTATATACCATTCCCCACTGAAATGAACTAGAGCTTCTTGGAGAAATGATTAATTCTGTATCCAGAGAAAGAAATGAAAGATGAGTTTGGAAGTGCTTGTCTAACCAGGAATCAAGGAATCTGTCAAAGACCATTGGTATTATATCAGATACCAATTGAAGAACTTCCTATTGGCAGTAGATGGAGCCAAGAATAATAACTGCAGGTGGAAACATATTAAATATGTTTTTTTAAAAAATATTTATTTATTTATTTTTAGTTTTTCGGCGGACATAACATCTTTGTTTGTATGTGGTGCTGAGGATCGAACCTGGAGCCGCACGCATGCCAGGCGAGCGCGCTACCGCTTGAGCCACATCCCCAGCCCTTAAATATGTTTAAACCCATGAATTTACAATGATTCTACAAAAACAAAGCCCATTGATCACCTTTGGAGAATGCTAGGAACCAACTCATTGTTCTGAATATTGGCAAATAAAGGAAAGAATCAAAGATTTATCTAATCTTTTATTTGGTTGTTTTTCCAGTACTGGGGATTAAACCAGGGCCTTGTGCATGTTAGGCAAGCAGCTCTACCACTAAGTTACATCCCCAGCCCTTTATTTGATTTGATTTGACTTTGAGACAGGGGTCTCATTAAATTATAGAGATTGACCTCAAACTTTTGATTCTCCTGCTCAGCCTCCCAAGTAGCTGGCATGCACCACTGAGCCCAGCTATGTTAAGCAAACTTTTCTAAGCAAACTACATATTTCAGGGTAATTGATGAGAAGAACAATTCCAGCTAATAAATGTACCACCATCACAATCAAGAAGCAACACTGGGGGGTGGGGTTGTGGCTCAGCAGTAGAGGGCTCGCCTAGCAATAAGAGGCCCTGGGTTCGATCCATAAATAAATAAATAAATAAATAAATAAATAAATAAATAAATAAATAAATAAAACAAAGGTTTAAAAAAATGTTAAAAAAAAAAAAAAAAGAAGCAACACTGGCTGGGAAAGTGACACACACGCCCTTAATCTCAGCTAATCGGTAGGTGCAGGAGGATCGCAAATTTGAGGGCTGTCTGCTAAATTTAGTGAGACCCTGTTTTAAAATAAGAATTTTTTAAAAAAGACTGGGATGTCGTTCAGTGTATGTAGTTCAGAACTGTTTGCCTAGCATGCTGGAGGCCTTGAGTTCAATCCCCAGAGCTGAAGAAAAAATAAATAAATAAAAAGAATTGCAACAATGTTTCTCCTTTACAAAAGAACTCCCTCATACCACCTCTCCTTCTTTGTACCATGGCAACCACTAATATGTTCATCTCTCTAGTTTTGTCATTTAGAGAAATGTAACCTTTTCAGGTTGACATTTTTTTCTTTTTCTACTAAGCATAATGCCCTTGAGATCCATACAAGTTGTTACATGTGTCAATAGTTCATTCCTTTGAATACTGAATAGCAAACAGGATTCTATCATATGGATGTACCCAAGTCTATTTAATCATTCACTCCTTGAAGCATATTTGGTTTGCTTCCAGTTTTTTTGCTATGATGAATAAATAAAGCTGCAGGAACATTCATGTATAGTTTTTTGTGAGAACATAAGTTTTTCTTTCTCTGGGATACATGCCCAAGAATGTGATTGCTGGGTTCTATGGTTTGATATGTCCTCCATAATTCATGTGTTGAAAAATTATTCCTCAATGTGGCAGAGTAAGACACTGGGTCATATGATAAATGCACATTTTGTTTTAAAAGAAATGCTTTTAAGTTGTTTTCCAAAATGTATCATTTTACATTTCCACCAGCAAAGTATGATGAATCCAATTTCTTTACATTCTCACCAGTATCTGATGTTATCACTTTTCTTAAATGTATCTGTTCTAATAGCTAAATAGAGAAATCTCATTGTTGTGCCCAACTCCGCTAGAAAGTCTTTATGTATTGTAGACAGTCACCCTTTGTCAAAAGTCAAACCTGATTTCAAAGAGGATAAAGCATCTGTGTTCCTAAATAAAATCCATCCAGCTCTTATGTTTTCATCTACACATTTTGTTTTCTCCTTACAGACTCTGTAATTGAATCATTTTACCTATAATTATTCCTGCATTAATGGGAGCTTTTGAGGGACACCTCCTATCCAAACCATAACACTCCTAAACTCAAATATTCTTGAAATATTTCCATCCTAACCTGAATGCATTAGGGGGTATGAAATTTGTCTGGTTCTCATCCAAGACATCCTTAGAAGCTATTTTTCAGAAAGGACAGGAAAGTATTACATTTGTAAGGGCTTGGGTGGGGAGGTTGATACCTTCAAGGGGGTGAGAGAGAAGACTCACAGAACTAGGAAGGTCTGGGTTTGGACATGTGTGTGGTGCAATCTGGTTATGAAGAAGGGACAGCATATGGCAAACAGGAGTGCATTGGTATCTAGTAAGGATGGGAGGGGAGTCCTCAGATATTTTTTCT
Organism: Callospermophilus lateralis; assembly: GCF_048772815.1. NCBI lineage: Eukaryota > Metazoa > Chordata > Mammalia > Rodentia > Sciuridae > Callospermophilus > Callospermophilus lateralis. The sequence goes on along the minus strand of NC_135306.1, from coordinate 150,153,259 downwards.
ACCTAAGACCCCAGATCCTTTGTACAACCCTAAGGTAGAAGGAACCCAAATAAAGTCTAGGTGTAGCTAAGTTGTACTTAACTTGATTTAAAATGAGTAGAGCGGGCTTGGAATGTAGCTCGGTGGTAAAGCACTTGCCAAACATGTACAAGATCTTGGGTCTGACCTCCACTATCTCTCCCCACCACCCTCACACAAAGTGAATAAAGTAATACGCCATTTTTTGCTATCCTGTTTGTGGTATAATAATCATACTCACTACATAATTAACAGAAAAAGGGGCTGGGGATGTGGCTCAAGCGGTAGCGCACTTGCCTGGCATGGGTGCAGCCCGGGTTCGATCCTCAGCACCACATACAAACAAAGATGTTGTGTCTGCCAAAAACTAAAAGTGTAAATAAAATATTTTTTAAAAATTAACAGAAAAAATAAAACTGACAACAGCTCAATTGTACATGGTGAAATAGTTATTGACTACAAATTGATGGAAAAATCAAATAAATATTGGCAAAGTGTAGATCTGAAAAATGTGTCCCAGGAAAATGAAACTGATAGAAGATACAAATGACCACAAAAAATAACTTACAGGGGCTGGGGTTGTGGCTCAGCGGTAGAGTGTTTGCCTAGGACATATGAGGCCCTGGGTTCAATCTCAACACCACATATAAATAAATAAATGGTATTGTGTCCAATTACAACTAAAAAAACAAAACAAAACAAAACAAAGATGGAACTATAATTATTAAATTGTGATGTGGATTTTTAAGACTGATGACTCAAATCATCATTATGACATTTATATGAAAAAATTATTTTCAGATGAAGTTAATTGCAGCTCGATTTAAATAAAAATGATTAGTTGAAAATATACTCAATAGGCTATGTAGAAAATATAAAGGTATTGAACTGACCTAATGGTATTTGTTCTGATAAATATTCTCAGTGAAAAATAATATGACATAATTTTAGATGACTAAAAGTGTGTTTGTGGGGCTGGGGATGTGGCTCAAGCGGTAGTGCGCTCGCCTAGCGTGTGTGCGGCCCGGGTTCCATCCTCAGCACCACATACAAACAAAGATGTTGTGTCCACGGAAAACTAAAAAATAAATATCAAAAAATTCTCTCTCTCTCTTTCTCTCTCTCTCTCTCTTAAAAAAAAAAAAAAAAAAAAAAGTGTGTTTGTGAATACAAACAAAACCATCCTCGGGGACAAAAGAGTGAACCACATGTACTTACTCTCCACTGCAGCTTAGGAGAAAACAGAAATGAAGACAGCAGCCAAATGTTTGCTTATCTACATTTTGTCAAGATTTACAAAATTTCACCAAATGAGATGGCACTTGCCTGTTATCCCAGCTATTCAGGAAGCTAAGGCAGGACGATAATAAGTTCAAGGCCAGCCTGTGCAACTTATCAAGGCCCTGTCTCAAAATAAAAAGTAGCAAGGGCTGAGGATGTAGCTCAGTAGTAGAGGACCCCTGGACTCAATCCCCAGTAGTGGGGAAAAAAAATTACCTGCAGCTTGCAATATTCTAGATTTCGATTAGATTGCAGTTTAGCAGATATTTGCATTCACTGTGAATTCTCCACCACATAAATGTTGGACTTGTCCATATGATTTGCTTTGCACAAGAAATGTTTGTAGACATGACACAAACAGTAGCCTCAAGTATGCTTGTGCTGTTTGATATGGTTCCCACACCTTAGTGAGCTGCCAGGAGAATACACCACAGGTAAACTCTGATTCAGGTAGGATGAGAATATGTGGGATAGACCTAGATCCAATCTGCCCAGTTGACTCACTGCTCAGCAGTTTGCCAGCAGACCAGGAAAGCAGCTAAGTGGTCTGTGAGCTTTGAGGTGAGACATTTAGGGGGCAACAAGGAACTAAAACAAGAAGCAACAGAAAATATGAGGAAGGAGGGGACGTAATCAGGGAGGGCACACAGGGTTTTAAAATATTGGTAATACTCTGTTTTCAAGACCAGTGTTCAGTTCATGAGTGTTTATTACATCATTCTTCTCCTTCTCCTTCTTTTTTCTCCATACTAGGGATTGAACCCAGGACTTCCTACATAATAGGCATCGCCAGAGTCTTCAATTTTTTTTTTTAATTTTGAGTTAGGATCTGCTAAAGTTGCTGAGGTTGGCCTTGAATTTGTGATCCTCCTGCTTCAGCCTCATGAGTTGCTGGGATTATATGTGTGCTCCACCACATTCATCTACATTCTATTTATTTATTTATATAAATAGCATTACTCTTTAAATGGTACACATCCATTGTACAAACTCTGTTATTTGTTAGTTTTTTCCCACAGTTTAAAAAAAAACAAGTGAGGGAGGAATTTGGGACCAAGATCTAAAACCCACTTTTTTTTTTTTTGGTGGTATTTGGGATGTAACCCAGGGCCTCACATATGCTAAGCAAGTGCTCTATACTGAGATACACCACAATTTTTTCTTTCTTTTTTTTTTTTTTTTTTTTTTTTTGGTACCAGGGATTGAACTCAGGGACACTTCACCACTGAGCCATATCCTCAGCCCTATTTTGTATTTTATTTGGAGACAGGGTCTCCCTAAGCTGCTTAGCACCTAGCTTTTGTTGAGACAGGCTTTGAATTCATGATTCTCCTGTCTCAGCCTCCTGAGCCACTGGGATTATAGATGTGTGCCCTGCATCTGGCTTAATTACTTCAGAAAAAAAAAAAAAATATATATATATATATATATATTTGTCTATGGACTTTATTTAATTTATTTATTTATATGTGGTGTGGACCTTTATTTAATTTACTTATTTATATGTGGTACTGAGAGTTGAAATGCTCTACCAGTGAGCCACAATTCCAGCCAGAGTTGCCCCACAACTCTTTTTTATTTTTTGAGACAGAGCTCACTAAGTGGCCCATGCTATCCTTGAACTTATTTGTGATCCTCTGTCAACCTCCCAAGCACTGGGATTTTAAGCACACTCACCATGCCCGACAACAACCAACTTTTTTTTTTTAATATTTTTTAGTTGTAGATAGACACAATATCTTTATTTTATTTTATTGTTTAATGTTGAAGATTGAATCCAGTGCCTCACACATGCAAGGCAAGCACTCAACCACTGAGCCACAACCCCAGCCCAACAATCAACTTTTGTGTGCTGAATAAAAAGTGGTTTCAGAATGGGTGGGCAGATTTCAAGGGCTCAGGTGCACAAGGAAGGATGCAGGGGTCTGGGGAGGATGTAATGCAAAGGTGAATAAAACCAATGCAAGAAGGATAAGACTTGAATCTCAATGTTGGAATATTAAGAGATTATTTTCCTCTTCATTCTTTTCTGGATTTCCCAAATATTCTATAATGAACATATATGACTTTTGTAATTTGAGAAAAGAACAACAAATATTATGGCAGACACAATTTGTCATTTCCCAACAGGCATCCTCTTTCTTCCTTGTCAACAGCATGAGTCATTGGTCCAAGTCAGCCTGGAAGTTGTCCCCTTCCCCTGGGGTTTATTTAATAGAGTCTGTGTGTCCCAGTTCTGTTAAGGGGCTGAAAGGGCAAGTGTGCTGGGGGAAAGGGGAACAAGATCTTAAGAAAGATTTCCCTACCCGAGAAAAAGAGGAAAAAAGAGAAAAGACAAGAGAGGAAGCTCTCTTGGTATTTCTTCCAGATTTTGGACAATGTTGTGTGATGGTGTGATATTTGGATCTGTGGCAGCCATCTTGCAACCTTGAGGAAAGATGTTGTCCAAGAAGGATGGCTGAGGAGAGAGATGGCAAGGCCTGGATGACAGGTTGAGCCACTAAGTCAATCCAAAGACTATTCTACTAGATGAGGTATAAAACTTTAATGGTTTGAGTTACCTTTCTTAAGAAGACTCAGTTACAATAAAAAATATCCTGACACAAAAATCCTTTTTTACATTATAAAAAGACAGGCATAAGGCTGGGGTTGTGGCTCAGCAGTTGAGCGCTTGCCTAGCATGTGTGAGGCACTGGGTTTGATTCTCAGCACCACATAAAAACAAATGAATAAAATAAAGGTCCATCAACATCTAAAATATATAAAGGCAGGCATATCTGGATGGCTTTGAGGTCCACTTCATCTCGCCAGACTGCTATCTCAACATGTCCAAATTAACCCAGTGAGAGATCTGGTTCATGTTATCATCACAGGGTCCCAGGGGCTCCTCTTTCTTACAAGGCTACTTTCTCTATAGCAGAGCTTTTAGGGTGGCGTTGTCACAAAGCTCTTCCCTCCCTCTACCACCCTATTTAACAGTTCCTTTTTCTATCATTCATGTCAGCAAAATATGTTCCTTCCCCATTTCAAGATTACTGGAACAGAGCCCTTTTTTCCTCGGACCCTGGCCACAGCACAGAGGGGTAATGAGAGTTTCAAGGGTTGTTTGTGGCCCTCTTCTCTGCTTGGAGGTTTCTCCTAATTATACCTCATTTTACATCTACACACCAAACCAGGGCTAGTGGTGTGCATGACAAAATGTGATACAAAAAGAAAACCTTGAGACAGAGATGATAGAGTAGACATAAACTATAAGGGATTAATGTCAATATCCGCTGATGGCACCTGGCTCTGGACTCTGAACCAAATGCTGCATCCAGGTGTGAGAGGCATGGGGTAGAGTCTACAGCCCTAGTAGTGCTATCTTCTGCAGGAAGTCTTCTCCAATGTGACCAAGTTCCATAGCTTAATCCACTACTAGGGATTGAAACTAGGAATGCTCAACCACTGAGCCACATCCCCACCTTTTTTATATTTTATTTTGAGACAGGGTCTCACTAAGTTGCTTAGAGCCTTGCTAAATTACTGAGGCTGGCTTTGATCTTGTAATTCTCCTGCCTCAGCCTCCCTAGTCGCTGGAATTATAGGTGTGCACCACTACCGCCCAGGTCCCTCATATCTATCACCGTCCTCTCCTCTGTTCACTAAGGCACAGCCTTACTGTCAAATAAACCAGAATCTTCTCTACCCCGGGCTCTTTGCTCCACAGTTTCTTCAGACTGGGCAGTTCTTCCTCTTGTAGTCTGAATAGCTTCAAAAAGGGGTTTCCTTACCAGGATTCCCCTGCCAACTGTTTCATCATTTCCAACACAACCTGTTATTTATTTCCTTTGGGCATTTATTATAGTATCTTGCTCAGGGAGTTGTTTTCTTATACTTTTCCTTTCTCCTCTTTCCAAAATGTAAGAACTTGGTCTTTTCACTGAGGGATTCCTTGTATGTGGTACAATGTCTAGTGCATAATAGGGGCTCAATGAATATGTGTGGGCTGAATGAAAAAGATCAAAGAGCATGGACCGTGACTTTACTCTGTGATAAAATAGAAGGAAGCCCTGAACTATCGGGATCCCTCTGTGTGGTGTGGGCTGGCAGGGGAAAGACCACACACACAAACGCACATACACACACACACACATGACGAACACAGAAGTAATTTTTTCACAAAGCTGGGTAAGATGGCTCTGCGACCTTAAAGGTCCTGCTATCACACTGGAAAGTGAGAGGGTGAGAGTGTGTGCTCCCAGGATTCCTTTATTTATAGGGAGATTAACAAAGGCTTTTCGATAGAATGTTCTTCATCAAATAAGGCAGGACGTAGACTAGTCAACGCCCAATGGGTAACGTCCAGGTCCAGAGCCATGAGAAAGCAAAACTTCTTGGAGGAGGGAAAGTGGAGGTCCCCCGCATCACGCAGCCTACAGTGTGCAATGCCAGAGCAACACCCACTTGGCCCCAGGCTGAGAGAGAATGCTTAACATAGCTCATGGGCAGCCACCCACACATCACAGCTCCTAGCTTATCACCATATCTTATCTCAAGAAATCACCTGTCCTACCAACCTCCCAAAAGTGAGTTTTTAAAAATATAAATTGCAACACATCAAACGTTCCAAGGGTTTCCACCCTACTCAGTATGTGTCTGCTCCTGTGTCTCTCTATGCCTGCTCACACTGGAGACATCCAGAATATCTGTAGCCATCTGCCCTAGCTTTTATCTTATTTATTTATTTATTTTTATGTGGCGCTGAGGATTGAACCCAGTGCCTCACATGTGCTATGCAAGTGCTCTACCACTGAGCCACAACCCCAACCCTGCCCTAGTTTTTTTTTTTTTTTAAGAGAGAGTGAGAGAGAGAGAGAGAGAGAGAGAGAGAGAGAATTTTTTAGTATTTATTTTTTAGTTTTCATCAGACACAACATCTTTGTTTGTATGTGGTGCTGAGGATTGAACCCAGGCCGCACGCATGCCAGGCGAGCGCGCTACCGCTTGAGCCACATCCCCAGCCCCCTGCCCTAGCTTTTATTGACACTTCCCACATATGACACCTCCAATTGAGAAGTAAAAGAAGCTCCAGAGAAGCTGCTGGACTTGAGGGAACCAGCCATATGAGCATGCCCAGGGTCCTCCTGTTTTGAGAATGCCAAAGTCAGAATCTAATAGCTTCAAAGGACTCTTCAACTGCTCTTCTTTTCTCTATGGAGGAATAGGCTATGGTGGAAATCATCTACCTGCCATAGGAGTAACTTGATAGGTGCTACCTAAGCTGGGGACTGTCAGGTCATCTCAGCTGGAAGAGTCACTCTAAAATGCCAGCCCAGTAAGGAGCCCAATTTATCTAGTTCCTCACCTTGGCTAAAGCTTTGGAAAGTCCTTTTTTCACTGGCTGGGTACCTAGCTTGAGTGTAGCAACCAAATTTGGTCACGAGAGGGCAGTAATGCCTCTCACCAGTGGCAGGAATTTGTCTTCAACCAGGAACTGCTCAAGGTATTTTTATCCTGTTAAAGCAGAAGGACCAGATGGAGATCTGTGGGTGAAGGATAACTTGGTGTACCTCAAAAATGGCATTCTTAACATACATTTTCATATGTACTTAGTGGGGAATGAAACGAATCTACTTTGTTAATACAATATATGTAAATAAAAACAATACAAATACACATATGTAAATTCATACACATATATTTATATACTCCTTGTAGATAGTGGCTAAGAACAGGTATGAAGGTGGCTGATGGTGGTGTTTCTTGATCTGAACACAATTTACACAAAGTGTGGTTTTTTTTTTTTTTTTTTTTTTTGTGAAAATGGATCAAGTTGTGCTGTTATGATCTGTGTACTTTTCTATAGGGTTTGTTGTTGTTGTGCCTCTGGGGATGGATTCAGAGCCTCGTGCTGCCAAGCATGAGTTCCACCACTGGGCTACATCCCCAGCCCATGTAGGGACATTCTGCTTTATAAAAAAAAAATTATCAAGAATAGGCTAGGGCTGTAGCTCAGTGGTAGAGTACTTGCCTCGCACCATATAAAAATAAATACATAAAGATATTGTGTCCACCTACAACTAAAAAAAATATTTAAAAAATTAATGGTAAGGGCTGGGGGCAGAAGGAGGGAATGAGTGGAAGCTTCAGGCTTAGGCCAGAACTCTGATCACTTCAGGTACCTTGGATTGATGAAAGCAAGTCACCTGGCCAGCCAGACTTGAGGGTGGGAGAAAAAGGCTCCACCTCTTAAAGGGAGGAGTGGCAAAGTCACTTTGCAGAAGACCTTGCCTATAGGGGTGGGGAGGAATTTCTGGCCATCTTTTGCAATCTACCATGCTTCTTGTGGTGTTTATTACATATTATTCTGGAAATATTTTGTATATATTGAAACATACACACACATACAAATGGCTCCACCTCAAGCCAAAAACCTGAATTTCTTTCCTAAAATCTTCTTGTCCCTCAAGAATTATACCTAGTCCACCAGCAAGATAGTAAGATCTCCGAAATGAACACAAAATCCATCCATTTCTCACCGTCTGTTGCCACCTCCCCTTCCAAGTAATTATATCTGCGGCTTTCCATGGTCTCCTTCCACTCTTGTCTCACTTAAAGCCATTCTCTACCTAAAATAAGAGTTATTCTTACTTTATTAATTTTATTTATTTATTTATTTTTGTGGTGCCAGAGAGTGAACCCAGGTCCTTGCTCAATGCAAGGCAAGCATTGTTCCCCGAGCTACATCCCAAACCCCAAAGTGGGCTTTTAAAAATGAATTGCAGCCTGTGTTGTGGCTCAGTTGTAAAGCACTTCATTCGCGTGTGAGGCAGTGGGTTTAATTCTCAGCCCTACATATAAATAAATGAATCAAATAAAGGTTCATCAACAACTTAAAAAAAAAAAAAAAGGAAAAGGAATCACGTCATGTTATTTCTTTGTTGAAAACTCTCGAGGATTTGCATTCCACCCACTATGTGTTTGCTCCTGTCTTCCTCTCTGAACAATCTCATATCTACCACCGTCCTCTCCTCTGTTCACTAAGGCACAGCCTTACTGTCAAATAAACCAGAATCTTCTCTACCCCGGGCTCTTTGCTCCACAGTTTCTTCAAACTGGGCAGTTCTTCCTCTTGTAGTCTGAATAGCTTCAAAAAGAGGTTTCTTTACCAGGATTCCCCTGCCAACTGTTTCATCATTTCCAACACAACCTGTTATTTATTTCCTTTGGGCATTTATTATAGTATCTTGCTCAGGGAGTTGTTTTCTTATACTTTTCCTTTCTCCTCTTTCCAAAATGTAAGAACTTGGTCTTTTCACTGATGGATTCCTTGTATGTGGTACAATGTCTAGTGCATAATAGGGGCTCAATGAATATGTGTGGGCTGAATGAAAAAGATCAAAGAGCATGGACTGTGACTTTACTCTGTGATAAAATAGAAGGAAGTCCTGAACTATGGGAAACCTCTGGGGGTTTATAGCTCAGTCCAGGGATCCAGGAAGAACCTCCTGGGGTGGTAACTCTCATGATGTGTTCAGAGAGATACCTTTGAATACACTGGTTGGCAGGCAGCTGGGTTGCAGACAACCCCGGATCATTGCAATAGATGGAGCATATGTCATTGTACTTATGAGCACCAAATCTAGAAAATGGTATTTTAATCTGCGATCCATAAACCCCTATAATGCATGAGGTCTATGAACTTAGATGGGAAAAAATTACATCTTTATTCACTAATCCTTAATGAATGAACCCTAATTTCCTTCAATTATGAGTAGGCAAAGAATTATAGGAGTCACCCTAAGCTGCCTGGGTTGGCCTTGGAACTTGTGATCCTCCTGCCTCAGTCTCCTGGGTTGCTGGAATTACAGGTGTGCTTAAAAATTTTTTAATTTTTATTATTTTTTTTTTTTAGTTGTAGATGGACACATTACCTTTATTTTATTTATCTCTATGTGATGCTGAGGATCAAACCCAGTGCCTCACCCATGCGAGATGAGCACTCTACCACTGAGCCACAACCCCACCCTTAAATTTTATTTTTTTATATATTTTTTAGTTGCACACAACCTTTTTTATTTTCAGTTGTAGTAGGACACAATCACTTTATTGTATTTACTTAAAAATTTTTTTTTTAGTTGTAGATGGACACAGTACCTTTATTTATTTATTTATGTGGTGCAGAGGATTGAACCCAAAGCCTCACTCATGCCAGGTGAGTGCTCTACCATTGAGTCAAAATCCCAGCCCCTGTATTTATTTATTTTTATGTGGTGCTGAGGATCGAACCCAGGGCCCTACATGTTCAAGGCAAGCACTTTATCACTGAGCTACAACCCCTGCCCTTAAATTTTATTTTGAGACAGGGTCTCATCTTAGTGTCTTCCTGAAGGCTCAGTATCAACTCAATCAAGCAAGAACTATATAACAATATGACCTCAGGGTTTCTGGGAACCTCCTTGACTAGAATCTCTCTACCCTTCACAACTGAATCTCCAGCACTAACTTTATACCTGGAATATGAAAGTGCCCAGTAAAATCTGGTTAATCTAATGAATAGGCCAACAGTACTCACTTAATTACTAGGTCAGCCACATGGCTGAGAAGCAGAGCACAAGCCCAAGACTGAATGGCCACATGCATGAAGGATGTGAGAGAACATGCCCTTCTTTGGAAATTCACAGTCATTCAAGTCTACTTCCTGCTGGTTCATGGAAGGGCTCAAGGAGTGTTTTGAGGTTGAGTTGTCACAGGCCCTTGCAGCCATGTTTTGGGGTAGCACGAATTCAAGAGCACAATTCCCTTCAAAAATTTAGTAGACCTTTGATTTACTTGGTTCTGGTCAGTTCCAATGTAAGTAACCAAGGTCAAAATCTTATCTAGTCATGGTGTTCAAGCCAGAAGACTCTGATCTTTTACTTACTAGCCTTTCTACCAATTTAATAGTGGCTTTTCTCAGGCCATCTGAAACACAGGCTTGAGTAGGAAAGCACCATCCTTCTTAGTTCCTTCTTTGCCAATAGGCTCACAGCTTTTCTAAAGTGGGCACTAGTCCAAAATCCTACTAAGGCTGCCACTTTGCAATTACACTTACAACTTCTTCAGTGTAGAAGCAATGGCTTTTTCAACTCTGCAAAACTCAAAATTATAAGATTCTCACTCATCCCAGATTGTAAATTTTAGCAAAGAATTCATCCCTTAGCAAAGCTGTATGAAGTAGCTAACTCCAGCTTGATGTTTCTCTATTTTTCCCTTTCTCTTTTGTAGAACTTTGCTAAACTAGAAAGAAGAAAACAGGGACAGACGGCTATAACCTCTCTTCCCCGTGTGGCTTGGCTTGAGCTTCTTTACATGGTGACTGAATCCCAACGATACAAAAGTACAAACTGCCAGACCTTCTTATGGCGTGGGCCCAGAACTAGCAAGTGTCATTTCTTTTACATTCTGTTGATTAAAGTGAATTGCAGGGTCAGTCAGGTGAGGTGGCATAAGCCTATAATCCCAGTGACTTTGAAATGGCACCCCCTTTCTCCACAGAAAAGCCTTCTTCACCATAGCTGATTTTAAGACTGTCAGCAATTGGGCTGGGGATGTGGCTCAAGCGGTAGCATGCGCTCGCCTGGCATGCGTGCGGCCCGGGTTCGATCCTCAGCACCACCTACAAACAAAGATGTTGTGTCCGCCGATAACTAAAAAATAAATATTAAAAAAGAAAAAAAAAAAAAAAGACTGTCAGCAAAAGAGTCCAATGTAGATAAACTTCCTATTTTCATGTCACCCTGCTTACTTGGCCACTGGCCAAGAAGATACCAGCACTCCAGGTGCTGGACACCCCCTTACTAGTTTTTCACAAATGTATCCAGTATAGTACTTTGAAGAAATGTGCAAACAAGGCCTCTGGCCTTTAGCTGGGCTTCACAGAGATGTCTACATTTTTAAGATAAGTTACAAATGGGCTCCATGGTAACAGCTGGCAGGGGGAGGAAAGAAAGGGGAGAAGATCTCCCCTTCTCAGATGTTGTCCTTGAAGAGTTAACATGTCCAGAACAGTGAAAGAAAAAGCTGCTTTTATGTGAACTTCTGCAGACTGTGAACTTCTGAGCCCCTCCCTTACCTGCTGGGTATAAAACTCTGAAACTCCCTGAACTCAGGGTTCAGGGGATTGAATGATTACAGCAAAGGCTGTACCCTCTGAACCTGGCTACAGCCAAATAAAACTGTTTCCTGCTATCTTTGGTGCCTTGCCTCATTTGTCCCTACAACAACTTGGGAGGCTGAGGCAGGAGGATCACAAGTTTGATGCCCACCTACACAATTTAGTGAGACCCTGTCTCTAAATTAAAAAAATAAATAAATAAAAAATAAAAAATAAAAATTTAAAGGGCTGGGGAGAGGGCTGGAGTTGTGGCTCAGCGGTAGAGTGCTCACCTAGCATGTGCAAGGCCCTGGGTTGAATCCTCAGCACCACATCAAAATAAATAAAGATTTTTTTTTAAAGGGCTGGAGCTCAGTGGAAGAGCCCTTGCCTAGCACATATGAGGCACTGGGTTCAATCCTCAGCACCATATAAAAATAGATAAATAGGGCTGGGATTGTGGCTCAGCAGTAGAGCACTCATCTAGCACGGGCGGAACCCCGGTTGGATGCTCAGCACCACATAAAAATAAAGGCATTGTGTTGTGTCCATCTATACCTAAAAAATAAATATTTAAAAAATAGATATATAAAATAAAGGTATCCATTTACAACTAAAAAAAATTAAGAAAAAAAAAATAAGGATAGCTCAGTGATAGAGTACCCCTGGGTTCAATCCTCAGTGCCATCAAAAATAAATGAATGAATGGGGCTAGGGATGTGGCTCAAGTGGTAACGCACTCGCCTGGCAAGTGTGGAGCACTGGGTTCGATCCTCAGCACCACATACAAATAAAATAAAGATGTTGTGTCTACCGAAAACTAAAAAAAAAATAATAATAATTAAAAAAATAATAATAAAATAAATAAATGAATGAATGAACGAACGAATTAATAAATGAACGAATAAATGAATGAATGAAAAAAAGAGTTGCAGGGCTATCCCAGATTTAATAGGATGTACTACACAAGGTTGGGAATATTGGCACACTAACTACCTCATCTTAGAAGGCAGATCATGGGCAGATTCAGGTTGAAGCAATGCAATTTAGCAATATAGAAATGGCAAGAAAATTCTTGGGATTCAGTCACCATGTAAAGAAGTCAAAGCTAAGGGCTAGGGATGTGGCTCAAGCAGTAGCGTGCTTGCCTGGCATGTGTGCGGCCCGGGTTCGATCCTCAGCACCACATACAAAAAAAGATGTTGTGTCTGCCGAGAACTAAAAAAATAAATAAACAAGTATTTTTACAAATTCTCTCTCTCTCTCTCTCTAAAAAAAAAAAAAAAAAAAAAAAAATCCAAGCTAAGCCACATGGAAAGAGAGTTTACAGCCTTCTGTCATTTCTGTCATCCCACACAGGTGAATGAAGCCATCCTGGATATCCCATCTCCAGCCACCACATGACTGCAACCTCATGAAAGACCCTGTGGGACCCAGAAGAACCACCCGCAGAATGGTGAGAGGCATATAATACTTGGTTTTAATGCATTTAATTTGGAGATTTGCCACACAAAAAGAGGTAACTCTTAGCTTTTCGTCATTGCGACCAAAATACCTGAGAAAAACAACTTTAAAGAAGAAGACTTTATTTTACTGCACAGTTTTCAGAGGTTGCAGTCCATGGTTGGCTGTTTTCATTGCTTTCTTTGGTCCTGTGGCAAAGCACACCATCATGACAGAAGGGTATGGCAGAGGAAGGCTGCCCAGCTCATAGCATCCAGAAAGCAGAGAGAAAGAAAAAGGAAGGGTCCAGAGACAAGATATAGTCCTTAGGCCCACCCCAAGGACCCACTCCCTCCAACTAGGTCCCACCTCCTATAGTTTCCACTCCCCCAGTAGTTCATTCAGCTATGAATCCATCAAGAGATTAGTTCACTCATGAGGTTAGAACCCTCAGGGTCAATCACTTCTCAAAAGCCCCATCTTACTGGGTGCTGCTGTGGTTCACGCCTATAATCCCAGTGGCTTAGGAGGCTTAGACAGGAGGATCATGAGTTCAAAGACAGTCTCAGCAACAGTGAGGCACTAAGCAACTCAGTGAGACCCTGTCTCTAAATAAAATGCAAAATAGGGCTAGGAATGGGGCTCAGTGGTTGAGTGCCCCTGAATCCAATCCCTGGTATCCAAAAATAAAAATAAAAAATAAAAAAAATCCCATCTCTGGGCTGGGGATGTGGCTCAAGCGGTAGCGCGCTCGCCTGGCATGCGTGCTGCCCGGGTTCGATCCTCAGCACCACATATAAACAAAGATGTTGTGTCCGCCGAGAACTAAAAAAATAAATATTAAAAAATTCTCTCTGTCTCTCTCTCTCTCCCACTCTCTCTTTAAAAAAAAAAAAAAAAAAAAAGTCCCATCTCCGAATGCTGCTGCACTGGGGACCAAGTCTTCAACACAAGAGCCCATAATAGTAACTAAACACAAGGTTTTAATCAAATATCTGGCTACCATGTAACAAGAATCACAAGCTTCTCAGTCTGCAGTGTCTGAGTGTCTGAGTTCCTGCCATCTGCAACCGAACTGCAGTCATTCATTAAGCATTTCAGTCTCTCACTTACGTACCCCATTCCCAGTCGTGGTTCTATCTTATTAGTTGTTTCTGCTAATCTCTTCCTGTGTCTAATTTATAAATTAAACTGTGGCACAGGTATATATGTATAGCAGAACACAGAATATATAGAGAGGATGGCACTATGAATAGCTTCAGGCATCCACTGGGGGCTTGGAACACATCCTCTATGGATGACGGGGATTACTATGTTTCAATATAGTTTTCTTTAAAAAAAAAAAAAAAAAGAGTTGTGGTTTTTTGTTTTTTATTTTTTTGTTAGTGTGTTTTGTTTGCTGGTTGCAGTGGTATATATCTGCAATCCCAGCTATAGGAAAGCTGAGGCAGGAGGATCACAAGTTTGAGGCCAGCGTGGGCAATTTAGCAAGATTCTGTCTCAAAATAAAATTTTAAAAATGGGCTGGGGGGCTGGGGATGTGGCTCAAGCGGTAGCGCGCTCACCTGCATGTGCAGAGCACTGGGTTCAATCCCCAGCACCACATAAAACAAAAAAGATATTGTGTCCACCGAAAACTAAAAAATAAATATTAAAAAAATTCTCTCTCTCTCTCTCTAAAAAAAAATTCACTATGATAGGAAACATTTCATTCTCAAAAAAAAAAAAAATTTTAAAAATGGGCTGGGTGTGGGAGTATGGGGGTAGGGAAGATGGTCGAATGAGACCGACTTCATTACCCTAGGTACATGCATGATTGCATGAATGGTGTGACTCTACTTCATGTACAACCAGAGAAGTGAAAAATTATGCTCTATTTGTGTACAATGAATCAAAAAGCTTTCTGCTGTCATGTATAACTGATTAGAACTAATAAAAATAAATTTTTAAAAAAGGGTGTCTGGGGATGGGCTGAGGTTGTGGCTCAGGGGTAGAGCCATGTGTGAGGCACTGGGTTTGATCCTCAGGTCCACACACACAAAAATAAAGTTTTTTTTTTTTTTTTTTTTTTTTTTTAAAGAGAGAGAGAGAGAGAGAGAGAGAGAGAGAGAGAGAGAGAATTTTTTAATATTTATTTTTTAGTTTTGGGCGGACACAACATCCTTGTTTGTATATGGTGCTGAGGATCGAACCCGGGCCGAATGCATGCCAGGCGAGCGCGCTACCGCTTGAGCCACATCCCCAGCCCCTGTTTTGTTTTTTTTAAAGAACATTTAAAAGGGGTGCTGGGGATTTGGTTCAATCCCCAGTACCAAAAATAAAATAAAAGCTTTATATATTTCCTTTATATGTATAGTTATCTTGCCAATTCTCTTATTAATTCTAGTGGGTTTTGTTAGAATATTTTGTTTTCTAGACATACTAGTTAACAGTAAAAAGAACTTTATCTCTTAATGCTCTTGCTAATCCTGGGTGGGATAACCAAATACTTGATTAGCAGGAGGAGTTGCTAATACCTTCTATGATTCAATCAAGAACTTCACTAAAATGTATGCAGTCCCTCACCTGCCAGGCCTATGCCCACCCTCATGTTAATCCTCACAACAATTGTGAGACCCAGACAGTGCTCTCCCCACCTCTACAGGAGGGAGGGAGACTAAGGGAGACTAGGCAACCTGCTTGAAGTCTCATAGTGGATTTGGCAGGGCAGGAGTTGAAGTGGGGGAGGGTGGGGACCCAAGCCCAGAGCAGCTGCCACTTCTGTTTCCACTTCTGTCCACAATCCTGCACTGAGGTCTGAAAGGAGTTTCTTAAAGCTTTCTTAATGGAGCCATCTGCTAAGCCAGCAGAGCCGTTTACGTAAATCAACTCGAATGGCACGTGATGGCTTTGTCCCTCCTTCATTCACTCTCTCATTCATTTGTTTTCTTCCACAAACGTGTGGAGCACTGAGCACGTCCTCTGTGCCAGGTCTTGCCCTGGGCCCTATCAATATGGGGATAAAGAGGTCCAGTGACTACAGGATGGGCCTTGTTCCCTGTATAGGCCACTAGAGAGAGTCCTCTAAGGTCATAGAAGGAGACATTCAAATATAGAAAAGCAGCAGCCATGGAGAAATTGCACATATGTAAATTCTTTGCTGGATCAGTCTTGCCCACCTGACCCCTCCCTTGCTCCCCTCCCAGACCCCAACCCCATCTACCCCCCTTCTCCATTTAGGTCAGCTTGGTTACCAGACATCGATTTGGTTCTAGATGTAACCTAGCTCAGTGTCTGCCTCAATGTGTCTCGGCCCAGCAGGACTTGGCAAGAGCAGGCTGCTCTGTGTTGCCTAGGTACCAGGGAGGTGCTTCATCCTGCCAGGAATCTGCATTGTGAAGGGACTTGGGAGACGCTTCAGAGTTCAACGCAGAAGTACCTGGCAATGTGAGAAAGTCTCACTCTCCAGGGCATCCGTGAGAAACAGTTAATATGTGTTAATAGTGCTCTTGGTTTGGGGCAGAATTTTTCAGTCAATGAAAAAAATAATTTTTTTTCTGTGCTGAGAGTCAAGAACACACCATTCTTAATTCAGCACTAGTCCTAGTGAAATCAAAGCTCTTGTCAAGTTTCTCCCTGCTGCAAAAGCAGATAAAAACCTAGACAAGCCTCCTGCCCTGGACATATCTAATTCCCCAGTTTGCTGCATCTTATGTTTAAGAGCAATTCAAGTGGGAAAAGGAAAATATTCAGATCAAGATGAACTGCTCTCTCTTGTGCTAGAATATCCCCTCTCTAGAACCAGAAAACAAACTGATAAAACAAATGGGGAAAGCAAAATCAAACAACCATTACAGGCAACAGGAGAAGACTTAGTACTTTCCTATAGAACTCTGAGGCACATGGGAAGAGTCAGGTCAAATCTCTGCAGGAGTGCTGGCTACTGATGGAAGGCCCAGATTGCAGATATAGCTTATGACAGAGCTCTTGCTTAGCATGGGCAAAGCCTTATACATACACACATACACACACACACACACACACACACACACACACACACACAGAGAGAGAGAGAGAGAGAGAGAGAGAGAGAAACAAAAATGGTGAAAGACTTGATAATTTCCCTTAGACAAGAGAATATGGATAGTAACTTGGAATCAGGATCTGGAGATAATTTTTTTTTTTTTTAAGAGAGAGTGAGAGAGGGAGAGAGAGAGAGAGAGACAGAGAGAGAATTTTTAATATTTATTTTTTAGTTTTCGGCGGACACAACATCTTTGTTTGTATGTGGTGTTGAGAATCGAACCCGGGCCGCACGCATGCCAGGCGAGCGTGCTACCGCTTGAGCCAAATCCCCAGCCCCTGGAGATAATTTTTTATGACCAGATGAGAGCAGCCAGGAGGCAACTGATTGCAGAAAAACCAAGTGTGCACTTAAACACCAAAGTTGGAGAGAAAAATCAATTCTACATTGACATTACTAAAGAAAACCAAAAAACTGACATGACAGATCATCTAAAAAGTCTTTGGGCTGAGCAAACCTCGATTGAAAGTGAAGATCAAAATTTTCAGGAGAGAGGAAATGAAATGACTGAACTTTGTCAAGAGAAAGAAATGGATTCTCTTGAGGAATGATCTTTCCAGAAAGATTATTAATTGGAGTGAGAGGAGGAAAGTTTTGAAGAAAATGACACAAAGCTGAAGGCCTTCTGAAAGCAAGCCAAGGACCTTGAAGCAAAGATGGAAAAAAATCATTTGTTCTCAAAGCCAACTTATTGCCCTTGAACCAAAAGCTCAGGATCATTGGTTGGGAGGGCAGGAGGCTCTCTTCATCTCGACAGATCACAGAGACAGACAAAGAATGATGGGAACAGTTAGTCACTGCTCAAGCTTCTAGAAGTGGCTCCCTGTACATCTGATGATCCAGATGGTACGTTTTTTCAGAAGGAACTTGCAACCTCCCATCTCCTGGCGTGGAGTGCTGTTTCCCCGAGACAGGAGGTTCTACAGACCCTCTTCTTGGCTCTCAGGCTTTCCTCCTTCATTTCCAAATCTGGCATTTGAAATAGACTCAACTGGGGAGTTCATTCCTCTTCCTGAATTAGTCAGGGCTCTCCAGAGAGGTAGAAACACTGGAAGATACATTCATATGTAAAGAGATTTATTTCAAGGAACTGGCTTACTCCAGTGTGGGGGCTGGCAAATGGGAAGTCTGGAGGGCAAGCTGGTAGACTGGAAACTCTAAGACAGGGTCTGAGGAAGCAGTATAGTCGCCAAGGAGATGTCTTCCTAAGGGAATCCTCAGTTTTGCAATTCAGACCCTTCAACTGATTGGATGAGGCTCACCCAAATTATCAGGTATAATTTACTTTAATTCAACTGCTTGTTCATACAGATTACACATATCAACAAAATGTCTTTATAGCAACAGCTAGGTTCATGTTTAAATAACTGACTATAGCCCTCTTCTCCCTTCGCTTTTTTCTCCCCTTCCCCCTCCCCCTCTCATTCTTTCTTCTTCTTCTTCTCCTCCTCCTCCTCCTCTTTTTCTCCCTCTTCCTCTCTTCTCCTTCTCCTTCTTCTTCCTCCCCTTCCGTCGTTTAAGGCCTGAGGCTGCAGTATATTCCACAAGCAGACTTTTTCTTCAAAGAAGTCCCACAGCCAGGATTGATGGAGCTGGGACTCTAGGTGGTGGGTTGAAACAGACTGAATTTGGGGACCATACACCCCAAAATTGGGAGCACATTTCTCCTGCTGAGAGAAGGAAGGTAAAGGGCAGTGACCCCCGACTCTGATAGCCAAAGAAGACGGGATTGCCCACTCAGGCTGTCTAACACAGACTGACTCTGCCTATGTTTCACATGCTTTTCTCTCTTTCCTCTTCTTTAAAAGTTCTGCTAATTTTTAGGGATTTGGGAGATGGAACTTTTGAAACAATTCAATTTCTTCCACCTTCCTTCAAAGATTGCTTTGAATAGAACTTGTTTTCCAACCAATTTGACTCAGAATATTTCTGGAGCATCAAGTGTTATGACCCAGACTCTTTCCTCCCAGAGTGGGTGACAGAGCCACCCTATAACATCATTGGTACATCCACCCTTTTCACTATCTACACAGTGAGGTTAAAAATGGCCCAGTAGCTGGCATGGTAGTGCAACTCCATAATCTCAGCAATTTGGGGCTGAGGCAAAAGTATCACAAATTCAAGGCCAACCTCAGCAATTTAGCAAGACCCTCAGCTACTTAGTGAAACCCTGTCTCAAAATTAATATAAAAAGTGATAAAGCACCCCCAGGTTCAATCTCTAGTACCAAAAACAACCCCCCTAATAGGAGACAGACAGATACAAATGGTGGGAACATAAGGTTAAAGGTCTAATTCTATAAAATGGGCCCACTGTATTGGCCCACTGTATTGACCCGCACGTGCTTTCTTTTCCAAAAAACAATTTACCCTGTAGCCCTGCCTAGCTTACGTAGACAGGATATGTCACATTCCTCAGCAAGCTACCTGTTACCTACAGGAGAAACACAGGTCAGAAATAATGTTGATAAGAGGAATCCAAGTTACCCTCAAAGGTAACCTCACAGACTAAACACACACACACACACACACACACACCAAAAAAACCCTTCTCACAGACCAAATCCTGAAACACTCCGGGAGATAAGAATAATTCCTCTTATCCACAAAGTCTATAAGAATTTATGGTTAAGATCCCAATTAGAATTGGTCAGCATATGCCAAAGTGACCTAGAATTGTCATGTCAGTGGGGACTTGAAAGTCTAATGTCAATCAGAAGTCAAGAGGTGGACCTGGGCCGGACTCTCTGGAAACTTCTCTGGGATTCCTGGTAAGTCTGGAGTGCAGGAGAGGTACACTGTCCCCCTCCACTCTGACAGGACCCACTCTCTTCCTTGGGAGTGTCCCCTTTCCTTTTTCTTTCTTTCTTTTTTAATATTTATTTTTAAGTATTAGGTGGACATTACATCTTTATTTTATTTTTTAATGTTTATTTTTTAGCTTTAGGTGGACACAATATCTTTATTTTACATTTATGTGGTGCTAGGATTGAACCCGGTGCCCCATGCCAGCTAGGTGAGCGCGCTACCTCTGAGCCACAACCCCAGCCCCCTTTTCCTTTTTCTTATTCCCCTTCAATAAACTCATGCCTGTTACTCTGAAGGACACATCTGAAAACTTTCTGACTTGATAGAAAGAATTGGGGTTTGAAGGGGGTGTCTTCACACTGCCTCAGTGTCCCAGAAGGCCCCAGCCCTGTAACACTGCCCCATCAGCCTCTCCACCCACCCCCCCAAAAAAAGTCAAGAACCAAAAACCAATCCAACAGTGATAAACATGACTTCAGGTAGCAGGGATTATTTGCAAGATGTTACAATGTGTATAGACATCCCCACCGGCTTCTGAAGAGTCCAGGCTTCTTATTAGTTTCTCACAGAGGACATTGGCAACATTTTAGAGACAGTGGCCAGGACTGGCTGTGTTTAGATTTGGAACTGGTGTCAGGAGTTTGTGGTTTTAATCTGCTCAACTTCCTTGGCTCTTTTTCTTGTGTTAGCCTCACATTTAGGAGGGTCTCAGTCTTTCTCACTGCTTTTGAAGAATCTTCTCTTTTCATCTGGCTGCTAAATCTGGAGAATGCAATCTAGAAGATGTTTTCACAGATCGCCACCCTATTCCCTCTATGAAGGACGCCCAGTTGCCCAGTTGTCCATCTGGGATGGGAGCAGGAAGAGGAAAGGAACCGATAGGATTCCTGAGGCCAGTTTTCCTCCCTCCTTTCCTTTGCTCTCTTCTAGCCTCTTCTTCTTCTCCCATCTGTGCTATGGGAGTGGAAAATTTAGCCAGGCAAAGGTTGGGATGGAACAGTCCAAGGATCAGAAAGTGAGTTAAAGGCACAGGTATGGAAAACAGCATGGTTTGGGAGGTCTGGTTCCTGGACTGCTAAGAGGGGATCAGCTCCGTGGCTAATAGGATCCACCACAGCGAATCTCCCAGCATGGCACGCACTGCACGAAGGGCTGAAGCGCTGGGGTGGATCGAGGTCAAGATTAGAGACTCAGGAGGGAAAGAGGGAGGCTTAAGGAGCCAAGCTGAGCATCCAGGACTGGGTGATGGGCGCGGTTCTGTCAAGCAGCAGAATGAAGACTTAGTCCCATCCCCCACTGATGGTGGAGGACTGGCCCAGCCGCTCTCCTTCCCCCCTCCCCCCATATCCTCCTTCCCCTGTACCTTGGCGACCCAGGGCTAAGACCATCTCGAATCACCGATGACTTGTTCAGGCACTAAGGGTCAGAGCCCGAGATCAGTCGGGAAGGTTGGGGAGAGGACTAGAGAAAGATGACTTTCCCTAAATCTGTGTGCTTCCTCCTTTCCTCCCCCTTCAGGCCCCTCTTGGTAGCACCTTCTTGATCCCCTTATCTCTAAGGCGCTCAGGGAAATGCCCCCGTGCAGAAGCTGCTGGGAAACGCTTCTCTGACTGCCTGGGAACCATGAGCCCTGCAACTCCGGTAAGGAAAGTTTTCTTGAATATGAGAGCCAGGGGTGGGGTGGACCCTTCCTAAATAGGGGATGGACCAGGAGCCTTTCAGACCCTGGCAATCCCTGATCTCTGGAAGGTATGCCTTGTCTGCTTCTATGTGGGGATTTGAAGTCGGGCAATTCAAGGAAATGATCCTGGATGGGGCAGACCTAGGCAGACCTAGGAGACAAAGAAACACTCTTCTTCCCCACTTGGGAGCTGGGCCCCTCTAACCCTCCAATCTTTTTTGTTCTCTTTCTATTTTTTGAATTGGGATCTTGCTATATAGCCCTGGCTGATCTTAAACTTGTGAGCTCAAACCATCCTTCTGCCCCAGTCTCCATAATAGGTGGACCTACAGACATGTGCAACCATTCTCAGATTTCTAATCCATTTTGACTGTGCTCTAGATGAACTTTTCCCAAATGCAACCCATTTGTCATACCACCTAAACCCTTGAAACGCTTTCCCAAGGTGCAGTTACTACTGTGCCATAATATCCAAGCTCTTAGCCTGTCATCTAAAGCCTTTATGTTATAATCTAGCAAACTCTGCAGCTTTATCATCTGCTGCTCTCCATGCTCCCCCACCCTGTCTTCTATTTTCTAAAAATAATGCACAATTGAACTTTTTTTTTGGGGGGGGGGTGAGGGTACTGGGGATCGAACCCAGGGGTACTTAACCACTGAGACACATCCCTATCCCTTTTTATTTTTTGAGACAGGGTCTTGCTAAGTTCTTAGGGCCTTGACTAAATGGCTGAGGCTGACTTTGAACTTGTAATCCTACTGCCTCAGCCTCCTGAGTTGCTGGGGTGACAGGTGTGTGCCACAGTGCCTGGCCACCCTTGAACTTTTTGACCAGAGCTCATATGGACTCTTGTTTAGCCTGTAAAGCTACTACCCATCCACTGAGACCTTTCAACCTCCACTGGGATGCCTTCCCCAATCTCTTGGTCAAAGACTGACTCTTCTTTCTCCTTGTTAAATCACATTCTTTGTTTTAACTGTGTGTTTACACTTAGTCTCCCCAGGAGACAATAAACTAGGAGTGGAGGGCAAAGGCATGTCAGAGGCTGCCCTGGAGCCCAGTGCCGTACTTCCTAAAAACCAAGCTTCAAAAACCATGCAAGCCAGGCGGTGGCAAATGTCTGTAATTCCAGTGGCTCTGGAGGCTAAGGCAGGAGGATCACAGCCAGCATCAGCAACTTAGTGAGGCCCTAAGCAACTCAGCAAGACCCAGTCTCAGAATAAAAAATAAAAAGGGTTGGGGTTATGGCTCAGTGGTTAATCATTCCTGGATTCAATCCCCAGAACCAAAAACAAAAACAAACAAACAAACAAAAACCATGCAAAACTGGAGTCTGGTTTCTCCTAGAAACTTTACTTTTTTTTTTTTTAAGAAAATTAGTTAACAGATTTTTTAAAATTGATTTTTAAAAAGTATACTTAAGGGCTGGGGATGTGGCTCAAGAGGTAGCATGCTCGCCTGGCATGTGTGCGGCCCGGGTTCGATCCTCAGCACCACATACAAACGGAGATGTTGTGTCCACCGAAAACTAAAAAAATGATAAATAGATTCTCTCTCTCTCTCTCTCTCCCAAAAAAAAAAAAAAAAAGTATACTTAAAAACTCAGCTCTTTATGTGGGCTTTGGTGAAGGTGATGGGGCAGCACCTGCAGGTCTAAATTAGGGTGGGGTGTTCAATCCTGTGAGACTAAGGAAGTCAATTCCTGCCTCCCTCCCTTGCTGTGAATGGCACATTCATCCAGTGATGGAGCTTCACAGGCAGCTTGGGAAGCCACAGGTGCCAAAGACTAGCTTCTGGAATGACTCTGACAAGTGAGGCTGCAGCTTCTGCAATGTTTCTTTCTTTCTTTTCTTTTTCTTTCTTTCTTTCTTTTATATATGTTTAGTTGTAGATGGACACAATACTTTTATTTTATTTATTTTTATGTGGTGCTGAGGATCAAACCCAGTGCCTCAGGTGGGCGAGGCAAGGGCTCTACCACTAGCCACAGCCACAGCCCTCTGCAATGTTTCTAATAACATTTCTTTTTCTTTTTTCTTTCTTTCTTTCTTTCTTTCTTTCTTTCTTTCTTTCTTTCTTTCCTTCCTTCCTGCCTGGGAACTCCTAGGCTCATGTGGTTCTCCTGCCTCAGACTCCCAAATTGTTGGGATCATATAGGTGCACACCACTGCGGGTCTTGCTCTGTGGAATTTTTTTTTTTTGTACCGGGGATTGAATACAGGGGTGCTTAACCACTGAGCCACACCCTAGCTCTTGTTTCTATTTTATTTAGAGACAGGGTCTGGCTAAATTGCTGAGCCTGGCTTTGAACTTGTGATCCTCCTGCTTCAGTTTCCGGAGCTGCTAGGATTATAGGCATGCGCCACGGCGCCTGGCCCCTGCAGAACTTTTTAATGACCTTGTTCTTGGGTGCTCACAGGATACAATTGGCACAGCCATCCTTTTTAATAGCCTTGTACTCACACATCCGGTGTTCATGCACAGAATTGTGTCTGTGTGTGATGATGGGGACGGGATTGGGGATTGAATGAACCCAGGCCTCCCGCATGGTAACAAGCACTGAGCGCTTCCCAGCTCCTTTTGTTTTATATTGGGAAAGTGTCTCACTAAGTCGTCCAGGCTGGCCTTGTATTTTCCATCCATCCTGCCTCAGCTTCCCGAATCGCTGGGATTACAGGTGTGCGCCAGGAACCCAGCTGGAGTCAAATTCTTTTTAAAAATTTTTTAAATTTTTTAAAAAATTTTAGTTGTAGTTGGACACAATACCTTTATTTTTATTTATTTACTTTTATGTGGTGCTGAGGGTCAAACCCAGAGCCTCGCAAGTGCCAGGCGAGAGCTCTATAGTTGAGCCACAACCCCCAGCCCCGGAGCGAAATTCTTAAGAAAAATTATTTTAGCTGGGCATAGTTGTGTTGCACACACCTGTAATCCCAGTGACTCGGGAGGCTAAGGCAGGAGGATCACAAGTTTGAGGCCAGCCTCAGCAACTTTGTGATATCGTGTCTCAAAATAAAAAAGGGCCAAGGATGTAGCTCATTTGTAGAGTTCTCCTAGCTCCTGAGTTTAATCCCCAGTAAAAAAAAAAAAGAGGGGGGATATTTGTTGTAAAGGCTGAGGTTACAACTCAGTGGTACAGCGCGTGCCTAGCATGTTGCGTGCCCTGGGTTCCATCCCCAGCACTGAAGAAAATATACACAATTAATGAGTGAGCAAACGTTTTAGTAAAATAAACTGAACGCGTTGGCGTACACCTAGGTACTTGGGAGGTGGAAGCAAGGGAATTATTGGCGACCAGACTGGGCGACAGAGCGCGACCCTTTCTTTAAAAAAAGAAAGAGAGAAAAAAAAAAAGAAGAAGAAGAAGACCCGGGTCATTAAAGGACTACCACTCATGTGAGCATCTCCTGCCCTTCTGCAGGGTTGCAAACTACAAGTCCCAGCATGCTTCGGTCATCACCTCTTCGAGCCACGCCCCCTCCCTGGGGGTGGGGCGGGTCTGCAGGGCGGGGCCCCAGGGCCTCTAGGCCCGGGGCGAAGCCTGGCAGTGAAATGCCCCAGGCTCTCTAGGCGCAAAAGGCGCAGGCGCAGCGGGTTGGGTGGCAGCTGCATCAAGTAGCGCTGGTTTTGGCAGCAGCATCCACAGCAGGTGTAGACAGGTGGGTGCATCAAGGGGGGCTGGAGAGGGAGTCTGCACCTGGCCTCTTGATCTGTCAGCTTGGAGGGGAGGGAGAGAAAAAGAGACCTGGCCAGGTCTTCCACCCCAGGTATGCCAGCCCTTGTTACGCAGAAACAGGTGTGAGCAGGTGGGGGCGGGGTAGACACACCTGCTCACAAATAACTCACCATTAGGAATAGAGGGCACCTGGTTTCTAATCCTAGTTTTTTCATATACGTGGATTAAGTCATTTGCTGCCCCTCTGTCCATCCGAAAGGAGTAAAACTTCTTTTACTCCTAACAAAGTTACAATGGGGACAAAGTGAGGTAGTCGCCCACAGCGACTCCCAAACTTTGCTGTGCTGTGGAATCACTTCGGAATCTTTAGAGACCAGCAGTTCTTGCTTCTTCCACAACTGATGATTAATTGTCATGGGGCCTAACCTGAACATTGCATGTTTTCAAAACTCCTACTCGGTTTAATGATGAAAAGCCAGGACTGCTGAGTGTGGATCCCGGCTTCAGTGCTTACTGCTAATCAACAGGATCTGTGCAAGTGACTGGACCCAGTTTCCTCATCTCTAAAGTGGGAATTATAGCAAGGATGGCTAAGAGGCTTAAATGAGATGATAGGTGAAAGCAGAGAAGTACACCTAGCCCATAGGACTCCATTAGTCATAGCTGCTGTTAAAGTATTATTTTATGCACTTTGTGAGTGGCTCCAGTGGGGTTCAGCTGGGAGGGAGGCTTTTCTTACTGTGAAATTCCCTCATGACTCTGATATTCTGTGCTGCTAGCATTTCAGAATCCCATTTTCTAATATTGTTTGAGTTTTAGGAGTTCCTCCCTCCAGCGCCTACCTGCTTCATAGACACACTTCTACCTGCCTTGGGACACAGTTTCATAGAAATTGAATCTGACCTGGAAGGTCAAGGACAAGGGACTTGACAAAGGATTTGGAGTTGAGACTGGAATCCAGGCTCCTGATCCCTACCCCCCACTCCTGCCCCACCACATCATAGCTGATGGTAGCCCTGATGACCCCACGAGGACAGAGGACAGAGCTCTCATTCTCTGGCTGGAGTAGAGAATGGGGAGGAGATGGAGGCTGCCTGGCTCTTGTTTGTTTACTGCTTTAAAAGTTCCCTGGGTGGTTCCCCAGGGAGAACTGGAGGTTCTTCAGGGAGTCTGGATCTGATGAGGACTGTGTGCCTGGGTTCCTCTGACAGGTCCCGCCTGACTCCATCCTGGAAAGTCCCTTTGAAGAAATGGCCCTGGTGAGGGGCGGCTGGCTGTGGAGACAGAGTGAGTGATCCTGAGCCAGACCCTTCTCTATCCCTCTTCTGGTTCCCGGGCAGGGGTGAGGGAAGCAGTGTTAGGCCAGCAACAGGAAAATCAGTTCTCCTCTCCTCCCTTGTCTATGCTTTTCTCCCTGCCCAGTGTCCTCCTATTCCTGACTGCCTGGCAGACTTTTAATTAATCATCAACACCCAGCCAGGTGTCCCTTTCTTTGATGAGCCTTCTCTGACTTTTCCTCTAACCCTCACTCTTGCCACTGCGTCAGCCTGGCTCAGAGGCCCCCTTCCTGGTTCCTGCCGTGAGTTTTAATGTAACTGTCTTTACTTGTGGATCTCCCAGTCCTCCACCCCATACTGGCCCTAGAGTGTGAGCTCCTCAGGACACAGACTGAGTTTGACCCTCTGTGTGTCCTCAGCAGCCCAATCCAAGGCTGGAACACAAATAAGTCCCAGAACAAAAGGAAAATATCTCTGCTTTGAAATCCACAAAGCTCTGAGAAGCCATCTTATGTCTGCTCTTTCCTGTTACGATTCCAGTTGCAAAATGTCTGAAGCTATAGTGGTTTCAGGCTTTCAGACCTGTCTCTGACTGGATTTTTGATCTGAACAAGAGCTATCCTGGGAACCCCTGGGACCAAGACCCCCACACCCCATGTCCCCTGCCCATTCATTTTGGCAAACACTAAACACAGGTTCTGCTAGTTCTACGATCTGTATGGGTAGCTGTGGCCTCCCCAGTCTGGTAGAAGAGGCAGATATGACACAGATGACTATCATACAAGCCAAGATAGGAGATAAGAGAGAGGCTTAGGGTAAGGAGATGTTGGTAAGGTATGGGCCAGTGAGAGAAAGGTGTTGAACAAGACAGAAAGGGACCCTGTGCCCATTTTAGAGGTGGATATACAAGAAAGGGGTTAAGAGGTTAACATACTGAGGGCTAGGACTGAGGGGATTCTAGGAGCCCATCTGGGGCTCTTGCCCCCAGCAGGCTCTGGGATTAGTTCGCTGGGTGGGTCTGGTATATCACGCAGGCTCCATCCTCCGCCGCTGGAAGCGAAACTGGTTTGCACTATGGCTGGACGGGACGCTGGGCTACTACCATGATGAGACAGCGCAGGACGAGGAAGACCGTGTGCTCATCCAGTTCAATGTCCGTGACATAAAGATCGGCCAAGAGTGTCATGGTGAGCAGAAGCCCTTCCTCTATGGCATTGTGTCCAGGGGAGAGTCCTTCCACTGTTTCTGAGAACACCAGCAACTGGAAGCCTCTTTGCAGCTTTCAGAAGGCTCCCACTGACACTGCTTCTGGGCCTTTGTCAACCCCACTTCAGTTAGATGTGAAGTAAGAAATTACTGCTTTGTCAAGTTCCTACTCTGTGCCAGTTGCAGAGACAAGTCAGACATGAACTAGATGAAATAAGGAGACTCAGAGTAAGTGAGTGGCTAAGAGTCACACTAATTTGGCTAATCTTTAAATTCTTCAACCAAGGTTTAGGCCACAATTATAACAGAAAACTGGAAGATGTTCTTAAGGAAGCTGGTAATGTGGGTTGGCTGAAAGGGTACAGCAGAATCCTCAGAAAGTGTGGGGATCAGAGGAGGGTAGAAAAGACCAATCAGTTGTTCTTGTTCCCAGTTTCTGGGGGGATCTGGGACCTATACCTGTGGAAAGTCCACCAGTGTATGTCTGCTTCCAGATATACAGCCCCCAGAGGGCCGGAGCCGAGATGGCCTGCTGACCGTGAACCTGCGGGAGGGCTCCCGCCTGCACCTGTGCGCAGAGACTAGGGATGATGCTGTGTGAGTAGCTCTTGGGAAAGGATGCGATAGATCTTAGGGAATGAAATCAGACACCCCCTTCTTCTTGGGCCTTCCAGTTCCCCAACAGTAGGAAGAGGGTCTGAGACCAGTAAGGTGGTGTCATGGAGGCTGGGCAGCAGGGAGACAGATGATGATGGTTGGTATGGTAAGCAGTGGGCTCTTCACATGATCTATGAGCTCAAAGTGTGGAGGCAGAGGTGTGCACACCTGCCTCAGGTGCATGGTCCCCGGGCATTCAGAATGTATGTATCAGCTTCTGAGGGGAGTCTTCAATTGGGGGGATATAAAAGAGCAAACAAAGCCAATGGCACCTGAAAAAGGACCCTGCCTCCTACTCCTTTCTGAGCAGATGCCCTGACATGGGGACTGAGATCTGAAGGGTAGACCCAAACCCGCCTGTGTGCCAGGCAAGGGAACCCCAATGTCAGATGCATATCCACACTGAGCCTGGAGGTGTCCTTGGGTACCATCTGTTCCCTCACATTCCTTGCCTTCCTCCCCTCGGGCTGAGGGGGTTAGCCTTTGTGCTTGGGGGAGAGTAAAGAGATGGGTGTGTGGGAGTGGGGGAAGCTGAGCTCCAGGCACACAGCATAGAGCCGCCTTGTCCACCCCAGCCAGGTGCCATGGCAACCAACAAAGGCCCAATTGTCTGGTGTCCACTGGGCATTCCCAAGGGTCAGAGCTCTGGAGAGCTGTGTTTGTAGGATTGCTATGTGGAGGTGGGCCGCAGCTAGAGCACCCGCCTGGGCATGTCAGAATCGTAAGTCCCTTAAGAGACCCCCCTAAGCCCAATTGTCCACTATATCTATGGAAAAACTGGAACTTCTAGAGGGGAGGGGACTGTGTTCTAAGAATGAATTAGCCTAACTAAGGGTCCATCCATGTGACAGGGGCAGGGGAGGATCACTCTTGTCTACCTGAAGGAGTCAAGCGAATCTGACTCCTTTTCATGAGACTGGGGTTAGAGAGTGAGTTAGAGAGGAAAAGTCTAAAGTGTGAAGGTCTGAACCCCCTTCTTTCAAACTATCACCTCATGGTCTTGGGGGTTTGCTTTGCAGAGCATGGAAGACGGCACTGCTGGAGGCGAACTCCACTCCGGTGAGCCCCATTTTCTCTCCCTTCTTCCCAGCCCCATGTGCCATAGAATCATGGGTGATTCAGACTCGGTCTCCGCCTGTCAGCAGTTCTCAATCTAGTGCTCCTATGCCTGGGCAGACTCAGATTCCCTGAGTCCCACATGGAAAAAGAGGAAGGACAGCCAGCTGGTAACTCAGAGGAGAGAGGTAGAGAAGCCTCCATGAAGACCAAGGGTGCTCTAAAAAAAAAAAAAAAAAAAAAAAAGAAGCCTCCGTGAAGACTTGGAGGAGGGGGTGGCATTGTGAGCTAGGGGAAAGGAACTTTTATCGAGCAACTATTATGTTCCAGGTGTGATGTAGGTCTAATTCCAAATACAATAGTCCTGTGAGGTCAACCTTGCTACCTGGGATTATTGTTTCTGCAGATATAGTTTCATTCATTCTGTACAATAAATATTCACTGAGTTTCTACTATGTTCTAGGTGCTGTGACAAGTGCCAGGGATCAGAAATGAACTGAGGGGATGTGGGCCCTGTCCTCCTGGACTCAGCCTAGTGAGGACTCAGATGTGAAACAACTGATTAGTTAATAATTCCATTGCAGTAGTGGTAACTGCTCTCGACTCTTTGGTGGCCTGATCCAGGTGGGAATTCAGATAAGGCTTAAAAATCAGACAGTTGATCCATCCATGGTAGATGGCTGTGCAAGGGCTTGAGAGGGGTTAAGATTGATATCATTATTATAGGTAGACCAACAGAAGGAAAAATGGCTGAGGTGACTGGAGCTCAGGAGGGGGGCAGTTAGAAAGGATAGTTGGCAGGACCAGGCTTTGTGGGCAGTGTTAAGGATGCTGGTTTCTGCTAAGAGCATCAGGAAGCCATTGAAAATTTGTAAACAAAGGGATGGCATGAGTAGATCAGAATTACATATCCAGCTCATTTTATTTTTTGAGACAGGGTCTCACTGAGTTGCTGAGGTTGGCCTTGAACTTGTGATCTTCCTGCCCTAGCCTCCTGAGTGGCTGGGATTTCAGGTGTACACTACCATGCCTGGCCAGACTTGGATTTTTTTTTTTTTTAATTACTGGGAATTTAACCAAGGGGCAATTTGCCACTGAGCCACATCCCCAAGCCTTTTTATTATTATTATTATTATTATTATTATTTTATACCAGGGATTGAACTCAGGAGCCCCTGACTACTAAGCCACATCCTCAGCCCTATTTTATATTTTATTTTAGAAACAGGGTCTCACTGAGTTGCTTAGCACCTTTTTTTTTTTTTTTGGTAGATGGATAGCATGCCTTTATTTTACTTATTTATTTTTATGCAGTGCTACGGATCAAAACCAGTGCCTCACACATGCAAAGCAAGTGCTCTGCCACTGAGCTACAGCCCCAGCCTAGCACCTCGCTTTTGCTGAGGCTGACTTTGAACTCGAGAGTCTCCTGCCTCACCCTCCTGAGCTGCTGGGATTACAGGTGTGTGCACCACACCTGGCTCCCTTTTTTTTATTCTCAAAGAATAAAATTGCTGGGGCTGGGGTTTTGGCTCAGTGGTAGAGCGCTTGCTAGCACTTGAGAGGCACTGGGTTCAATCCTCAGCATTACATGAAAATAATAAAGGTATTGTGACCATCTACAACTAAAAAATATGTATATATCAAAAGAAGAAGAAGGAGGAGGAGGAGGAAGGAGGAAGGAGGAGGAGGAAGGAGGAAGGAGGAAGGAGGAAGGAGGAAGGAGGAAGGAGGAAGGAAGAAGGAAGAAGGAAGAAGGAAGAAGGAAGAAGATTGCTGAATTGCTTAGGGCCTTGCTAAATTGACTTCTAAACTGCTGGGATTACAGGCATGCACCAAGGCACCTGGACAGACTTGGATTTTTAATGAGAGTCTGGCTGGTAGTTAGGGAATGAATTGTAGTGTGGGTGCCTAGGGACCAGCTTGGAGGCCAGGACAGTGTTCAGGCAACAGTTCTGGATGGAGACCTCGCTGGCAGAGACAGGCTGATGATTACAGGACATATTTAGGAATGCAGTCAAAAGAGCTTAGTGACTGATGGAGACGTGAGTTTAAAGAGCTGCCAAGGCCCAGCATGACCTCTATTCCTGCCTGTCAGATTCCAGAATCTATGCTTGCTCCTTCTATTTGTGGCATAATGGAGCCTACTGTCATCTAGAGAGAAAGTCTACTGGGAAAGAGCAAAGGAGCCTGGGATGCATGTAGAAACCCCCTCGGGGGCCAGGCATTGTGCTGAGCACCCAGTTATGTCAATTCATCCTCCCACAGACCTGGAAGAGGGGTGGGGAGAGCCTGGGTGTTGATATCATCAGTTGCATTTTACATATAGGGAAGCTGAGGTCCAGAGACAAAAAAGTGTCATGTCCAAAGTCTAGGTCTTAATTCAGTGATGAGCCTGTGTTTTGAGAGGAGGCTGTCATCTGCAGAAGGAGCTGCCAGAGTAGAAGTAGGGATGTGTGCGAGTGTGTGCACAGGCATGTGGCAGAGGACCCAGAGTCTGGCCTGTTGGGTGGCTTAGCATGGAGGGAATGACATGGGAGAGATTACCTCTGAGGCCCCGTCACAAAGGACCTCAAACTGGACTTATTCTTAAGGGTTATGGAAACAATAAGGGACATTATGTAGAGAGGGCTGTTAGACTTTGGGGGACAGACTCAGGCTTCCAGGATTGGAGGAAGCCAGGAGTAAGGAGGCTGGAACAGTGGTCTGCAGGGAGGGGGAACCCAGGTCGGGCCCACAGGGCTCTGAGGTCCAAAGCCCTCGAGTAGGGGTACTCAGTTCCATGGAAGGTGAGGATTGACCGTTCTGCACTCTGACTCTATGAAGCTGCCTTGGCCCTTCTCTATCTGTCCACCCTTCTGCTGCTCTGCTGACCACTTCTCTGTGCCCCACCCTTGATCCTTCATTCTGCTCCACACACACACATCTCTGGGCCCCGGCTTAGAGTAGGTGTGTGTTTGTGTCAATGATTTTGTACCTGTGTCTGCTTTGTTTGTGTGCATTCATGTCTGTGGGCTTTTTCTGTCCTTGTGCTTATGCAGGTGTGACCTCCATATGCTTCAGGTTCATGCCCCATTCTGGAGGAAGACTCCAGGAGGAGTCCCTGACCTGGATGTACCAGGGAACACAGAACCTGGGGACAGAAACAGCCAGGGGCCAGGCGGGGGTGGTGGTGGTGAAGGGGGCCAGGTAGATGAGAGCTGAGGACATTTGAGAGCTGAGCTGCCCTCTCCTGCCTGGAGACTGGGAGTCCCAGCTGCATTCGAGAGGTGAAGGCGGGCTAGAAAGAGTCTGCGGTCATCATCCCTCTCTGTGTCTCTCCTCCTTACCTTGGGCTGAAAAGGAAGAGGACACCCCATTGCCCCAGCCCAGTTGGCAAAGAGTACTGGTAGGGCCTGCTAAGAGCTCAGTCTCTCCAGGCATAGAGGGCCTCTGACACCTATGTCCCTCCCCCTTCTTGGGTTTCTGTGGCTTGAGCAGGCCCCAGCTGGAGCCCCCGTCCCACTCAGGAGCCGCCGGGTTTGCCCCAAGGTCAGGTGTGTGACCCGATCGTGGAATCCCTGTAAGGTTGAGAGGCGAATCTGGGTAAGTGCTGGCTAGCCCTCCCTGCCTCCACTCTGGACACCAGGATGAGCCTCTCCAAAACAGTCCCAGTCACTGCTCTTCCCTCTCACACACACTCACTGGATACCCACCACGGCCTGGTTTTTAAGGCCTGTAGAATGTAGCTAGTCTCACCTGCTACCTCCCCTCATCCCTGTGCTCTGCTGTGCCCTCTGCCCCAGCCACTCCTGCTTTCTCCTTTTCCCACACCACAAATGTCATTCTCTCTGCCACCAGACGCCTAGTTTTCTCATTCACCTACAAACTGGTGCTCATCCTTAAAGGCCCACCTCAGGTGCTGCCACCTCCTCAGTGAGATGTGCTCAGTGATGTGGACAGTTTATTCTGAACATTCCTAGTACATGAGGGTCTAGCAGAAATAGGTCTCAGAGTATGCTCATGGGACAAGTGAATGAAAGAAGGAAGGAAGGAAGGAGGAAAGAAGGAAGGAAGGAAGGGAGGAGGGAAGGGCAGGGCCAGGCCTCAGTATGGCATTATTACCACCTATTATAGTTTAGTCTGGGTCTGCCTCTCCTCTCCCTGAATGTTTCTTGGAATCAGGACTTGGGCTTGAACCGCTTCTGTCCCCAATGCTCAATACAGGTCCAGCCAGGATGGGACAGGTGGCAGTGGGGCTTGAGTAGAGTGTCTGTAGTCTTATAGTTGACTATAAACTCTTCTTGCTCAGTGGTGCTCAGTGAGGCTGTGTATTAGAATTGCTTAGAGACTTACAACAACAGATATTAAAATGTTACCTCTGGATGCTCTAATTTCATAGATCTGGGGTGGGCATAGGAAATCTGTAGTATTTATAGATTTAATTTTATTTTTTGCAGTGCTGGGGATCAACCCAGGGCCTTAGGCATGCTAGGCAAGCACTTTACCACTGAATTTTTTAAACCATAGATTTCTGGGCTAATGTGCTCACCTAGCATGCATGGGTCAATCCACAGCAAAGCACAAACATATATCACATAGATTGTTCCTGGGGATCCTGACGTGCATGACTTCTGAGCCTAGAAGAGCTCGGGCCACGTGGTTGCCTAATAGATGTGGCTCTGCTGGATTCTCACAGTTCCTTGGGAGTTGGCAGTGTGGTAAAGACTGTTTGCAGATGAGGAAGCTGAAGTTCTGAGGGTTACTTAGACCAGCATTACTCAATTCATCAATGACATGCCTGGGACTCCTAGCCCCCTTCCCTTTTTGGGGGGGTTCCAGGTGTTTGAACCCAGGGGATCATGCATGCTAGGCAAGTACCCTACCACTGAATAACATCTATAGCCCTTTTCATTTTATTTTGAGAAAGGGTCTTGCTAAGTTGCTCAGTCTGGACTCCAACTTGCCATTCTCTTATCTCAGCCTCCTGGGTAGCTGGGATTGCAGGTGTGTACTACTGCACCTGACTCTAGCTTTTCATTCTGAGGTATTCTCCATGCATGGCCTAGGGTATAAGTTTGTTTAAAGTGGCAATGCCTAAAAAAATAGGATTTAAAAGACTGTAAACCTTAGTATAAGTTTATTGGAGAAAAGGAAGTTATTTGTGTGTGGCCCCTGACAGACCAACTCTTCCCTTCCTATGTAAGTGGTGGGGCCTCCAGAAGAGGGGGAGAATCAGAGAATAAGCCTTCAGGTTGCCTATTGCCAGGTGATCTACATGAGTTTACTTCTGGGCCTCCCAGACCTGGAGGGTAGAAACAGGTGCCCCAGAGGGACATGAGGTGGTGTTTTCCACCCCCGTCAAGGCCTCACAAGGCCACTGGCTCACCACAACTGCAAAGCAAGTGGAAACTTTGGATTTCAGTTTCTCAAACAGTAAAATTGGATCTGAGTGCTTAAGTCCCGCCAGCCCCTTTTGGGCATGAAGCCCAGATCCTGGCTACCTCATCCAGAAAGCCCTTGGGGAGGGAACACAACCAGCAGTTAATTGAGCCTGAGGACCTACACATGCTTGTCTGAGCCCCCTGCATTGCCCAGGCACCATTTGTTCTCCCTAACTTAAATCTCAACTCAGAGTTTCAGAGTTGGGTGACCTTAGTTCCCATCTGTATATTTTTTTGAATATATATATATATATATATATATATATATATATATATATTTTTTTTTTAGTTGTAGATGGACATAATACCTTTATTTCACTTACTTATTTTTATGTGGTGCTGAGGATCGAACCCAGGGTCTTGCACATGAGAGGCGAGCGCTCTACCACTGAGCCACAACCCCAGCCCTTCCCATCTGTATTTGATTCACTTGTGCTAAGGTCATTAAACATTTATTAGGCACTTACCATATTACTGATTGGAACCTGAGGGGTCTCCAAGTCTTGAGAGAGAGACCAACATAAGGATACAAACAAGGCTTTATCATTGATCAACTGAGAGAAAGGGAAGTCCAAGAGCTACATGGGTTGTCTAGATGAGACCACAACAGAAATTGAAGTTCAAGGAGAACAATACCTGAGTTGAATCTGAAACACAAATTAGGTAGTTGAATGAGAAAAGGTGAGAAGTCATCCTTATTAGAGGGAAATGGCATAGAGACTTGAAATCAGTGTGCTAATGGCTTATTCTCTTGACATTGGCCAAGAGGATGGACAGAAGAACATCTTTAGAAGATCAAATCATGAGACAAGCAAGACAAGTGTGTGAAGACAAGGGTGCCAACCTAAATTCT
This sequence comes from Callospermophilus lateralis, assembly GCF_048772815.1. Classification (NCBI taxonomy): domain Eukaryota; kingdom Metazoa; phylum Chordata; class Mammalia; order Rodentia; family Sciuridae; genus Callospermophilus; species Callospermophilus lateralis. The sequence continues at coordinate 150,117,701 of NC_135306.1, read as the reverse complement.
TTGTGTGTGTGTTGATGGCATTCTTAGAGAAAGACATTTGTTGGGAGAGGAACAGGTGTGGTGCATGGTGAAATGCTGCAGTCACTCCAAGTTAATGGAGTTTGAGACACTTTGACTTCTAAAGGGAGTGGTACCATTCAGGTGTGAAGCCCCATGAGATAAAAGTATAGGATGAGAGGGGGTTAAGATGAATGATCCAGAAGAGAAGGGGAGAAGGGGACCCTACCCCTTCCTCAGGTCTGCTCCCTCTTGGACTGGGAACTTCCATTTAACCCAGCATTTATTTCTTGGTTCCTGACACGTGCTAGACCCTGCTGGTCTAGCAAAATTAATGAGTTCTTGCTCACAGGCAGCTCACATTTGGAGTGCAGGTAGAAAAGGCCAAGAGAAATGATAATGAGAAGCACAAGCAAGGTCCACAGTGAATTCAGGAAGAAAGGCTTTTTTTTGAGACTAGGAGGAGTTTCTGAAGTGGGTGGCTTTTGAGCCTGGGGGATGGGGGCGGGCAATGAGTACATTCTGCAGAGAACACTGATCATTCTCTGAACCTGGGTCCCCAGGTCTGTGTGGTAGAGAGATAATAATACTCATCTTAAGGATTAGAGGTGGTAGCACAGGTGAATACCTCTCCCAGGGCCTGGTACACAGTAGATGCTCGATAACAGTTACTTTGGTTACCTCTCATTCCTACCCTTCCTTTTCCTCTTTTTCTCCCTAACCCCTCTTTATTTTCAGCCTGGGACTTGGCCATATTCCCACCCTATGACTAGGGGAGAAATCAATTGGGTTTTAAGTGAGATATTATACACTTATTAATTAGTAAAGTCTACCTTTGCTACCTGTGAAGGGAAGTTGGGAGTCATAGAAAATTTTCTCTAGTAAGGTAGGAGACCAGAGTGAGAAAAGGCATCATCATTGGGAGCTGGATCTAAGGGCTGAATTTTTAGAATACAAAAGACTATGGAGGCCCTGCGTGGTGGCCCACGCCTGTAATCCCAGTAGTTTGGGAGGCTGAGGCAGGAGGATCAGGAGTTCAAAGCCAACCTCAGCAAAGGCGAGGGGCTAAGCAACTCAGGGAGACCCTATCTCTAAATAAAATACAGAAGAGGGGTGGGGGTGTGGCTCTGGTCGAGTGCCCTTGAGTTCAATCCCCAGTAACAAACCAACCAGAAACAAAAAAGACCATGGACTTTGTGGAGAAGTGGGACCTTTCCAGGAGCTCGCTGGTGCCTGGGGGCCCATTTCTAAACTTAGGGAGCCAGGGGGACTGGGGACCAAATCCAGACCAGGGAGTTCCTGGGCAGTTGACCGGGTTGGACTCTCTAGGTGCGCGTCTACAGCCCATACCAGGACTACTACGAGGTGGTGCCCCCCAACGCGCATGAGGCCACGTATGTCCGCAGCTACTACGGGCCGCCCTATGCAGGTAAGCTTTCCCTCACCCTTTAAGCCCAGCCCCTTCACGGTCCCTCTATCCGCAGCCTGCCTCTCAGTCCAATGCCAGGTCCCGTCCACGAGTCATTGGCAGTCAGGACCAGCCTCACCCTTTTAGTGTTTAAGTATTTTCTCAGGCAGGAACTCCGCAAACTCCTAGCAGCTCGAGAGCTAAAAATAGTGCTCGATTTGCTCCAGAGAAGCCTCCAGGCTCGCACTTACTCAGTTTGGTTTCCCAGCAATCTTTCCTGAGCTCGTAGCGACGCCTGGTGGCTAACTTGGGAACCGCAGTCCCCCATAGGTGCAGTGTGGTGTGTTTAGAGGTCCGCCCCGCCCAGGCCCCAAAGTTACCGAACGTCCGTGGTGGTAGTGTGGATCCCTTACCTCGTCAAGGCCTCAGTTTTTCCGACTGGGGAGTATGGATTCAGTGCCTTAATATTGGGTTGGGCTGGAGTCACGCAGAAAGGGAATGAAGATGACTGGTTTCTCCTAAGTCGCTGATACTCACCGGCTGTCTCCGCAGGCCCCGGCGTGACGCACGTAATAGTGCGGGAGGATCCCTGCTACAGTGCTGGCGCCCCGCTGGCCATGGGCATGCTTGCCGGAGCCGCCACCGGCGCCGCACTGGGCTCACTTATGTGGTCGCCCTGCTGGTTCTGAGTGATGGGACTGGAGCGCTGGACCCTGCGCTTAGACCGCTAAACCCCTTTTCCTCCTGGACCCCGCCCTCTACCCTCCAAGCCAAATGAGCCCTATCCTCTCCTTTAGCCCTTTTTGGGCTTGGACCATCCCTCCCACTCCTTACCCATCTTCAGCACAAACGTGGTTCTACTGCTAGACTCCCCAGAAATCCCTTATAGACACCTATATTTCATCTAACCACACGAAGACAGTAAATATAACTTTCATTTGGCTTCAAGTTCTTCAGGTGCTGGAAAGAGAACGCGTGTTGCACGCTCTGCTCTCTTTAGGGGCAGCTCCAGGCCTAGTGGGAAAACAGGAGTAAACAAACACGTTGTGCTAAAAACTGCAGTTGTGTCTTTTGACAAGTGTAGGGGCAGGGAGCAAAGCGGGTGGATTGGGAGTGCTGTTGTTGACTAGTTTAGAGCCCTGAATGTCATGGCATGTCCGAAGGGGAGATCAGTTGGGCTGGGTCAGATCATGATGGGCCTCTAGGCTGTTGCTAGGTAAATGGGAGATGTGACCTTTTTATGGAGTGAAATTTCAGGATTGCACCTATGATGAATATTTTGCCTGTATTGTTAGTACTGACATATCCTTACCCCAAATACTCTGAGTTCAGCTCCATCCTTCCTAGTACCATCTTCCTGGGTTCCCTGTTCCCCATGACAACAATTGAACTGAACCTGGGGGCTCCCGGTTGGGGGTCAGGTGAGCTCTGTTTGGGAGCTCCAGCCTTAGAAAGTTGCCTCCATTAGGAAATGCCTTTCTGATCCCAGGAGCTCTGTCCATTATGTGACTGTTCCCATCTCAGGCTTTGTCTGATCTTTCACTCTGGGGAGATAGCAGTGTTTCCCTCTGGGACTGACACACCTTTATACCATTCTGGGAAGCTCCCCATGTGCCTGCCTGAAGGTGGCCCAGCAGTCTGCCCATTTGGTCCCTTCCAGTCTTCCTCCACCCAGTCCCAATTGCCAGTAGAAATGCTAGCTAGCATCCATACCCGGTAGCCAGAGTAGCTCACTAATGTCCCCTGTAGACGGGGGGGCTCCATTGGCTCAGCTGCAGAGACTAATAAAGATGTGGTTGGCTTTAGAACTGGCTCTGGCTTGATTTGCTTTGTTCTCCCAGGAGGCCCGGTTTTCCTGGGACATCTCTGTGGCCCAGCATCTACCAGTGCCTTCTCTTAATAATGAGAAGAGTTTGGATTCTGAGGTCATGTGGAACTGGTGACATTATCTTAGCTAAACAATTGGGGCAAGTCACTTGACCTTTCTGAACATTGCTTCCCCTACCCACAGTGGTAGGTTGAAGTTGGCCATCCCTGAGGACTCAAGAGGAGAGGCTGTGCCAGGGTCTCTGTTATCTCTGCTGATGCATGATCCACAGCAGGCCCTGCCTGCTAGTCTGAGAGACCTGTGCTGTTTTGTCTTTTCCAGTGGGAACCTTCCTTCTAGAGTTGAATCATTTTTTTTTCTTCTGGTACTAGGGACTGAACCCAGAGCTACATCCCCAGCCCTTTATTTTTTTCAGACAGGGTCTCACTAAGTTACCCAGACTGGCCTCAAACTTGTCATCTCCTGTCTCAGCCTCCCAAGTAGCTGGGATTACAAGCATGTGTCATCATGCCTGGCTAATGAATTGTTTTTTATAGAAATGAGTTGACCAGGGAAGAAAACAACCATCATATATCAGGCCTCTTAAAGTGGAAGTGACAGAAACTTCCTGTTCAAACTGATTCAAGTCAAAGAAGGAAAAACATGGGGACACATAACAGAGAAGTCAAATACCAGGGGCTCAAATAGTGTCACTTCAACTTTGCATTGTTTCTATCTTTACATCCACTGGGCTGGCTCATTTGAAGGCTGCAGTAGTCTGGAGTCCAGCAGCTCCTGACTTTGATGTTCCTGGGTTCAAAACCAGTCAAAAGAATTTGTCTTCTTTTTTGGGTGAGGTGGGGGGCACCACCACTGAGTTACATTTTCAGCCCATTTTATTTTTTGAGACAGGGTCTCATTAACTTGATGTCCTCCTGTCTCATCCTCTTAAGCTGGGTTACAGGCCTGTGCCATCACGCCTGGCTAAGTTTCTCTTCTAACAGTGTGAAGAAAGTCCTGAGCGTGATGACATATCAGTCCAAATTTGGCCCTATAGCCACCCCTGAATCAATCATAGTGGTCTGAAAAATGGTAGTCTAAAACAATAAGGGATAGTTAGGCCCAGAAATAGCTACTCAGAAGGCTGAGGGAGGAGGATCTCAAGTTCAAGGCCATCCTGGACAAATTGGTAAGACCCTGTCTCAAAATAAAAAGGGCTGGAGATGTAGCTCAGTGGTACAGTACTTGTTGAGGATGTGCGAGGTTCTAGGTTTAATTTGAAGTACTAAACAAACAAACAAAATAAACACCCCATCCCCTCAACAACAACAAATCAAAAAACCAGGGCTTACGCAGGGATGGGACAGTGTCCTGAAAGAAATTTAGGACACTGCCAAATGTAGGATCAGGAGAGCTGGCTGACAAAAATATAGGTATCCATCTCAGTCATATTTCCTGAGAACCAATTTAGAGGGGAGACATATAAACAGTATGATTCACTGAGGCAAGAGAGGAACAAGGTGCTATGGAAACTCTGAAGAAGAGGTACTGGAGTCTGCCAGGGAACTGGGGAAAACTTTGGGATGGGAAGTGGAACTTCAGTTTGAACCTGGAAGGAGGAGTAGGAGTTTGGCCATCTGAGCAGAAAGAGTCTTTATACAGAAAAAGAAGTATCAGCATGAGCAAAGGCCTTTACTGAGTGTAAGAATCAGTCTCTTGTCACAGCAGGTTGCATGGTGAGAAGGATTGGTGGGTGGGGCCAGGTTGCAAAGAACCCTATGGGCAAGCTCACCAGCATAGGGCATAGTCCAGGAAGTTGTATGGGTACAGGCAAAAGCATAAATGCAAGCACTTCTTCAGAGGCCCAAGGTAGACCTGCACTGTGTTCTGGGGCTCCAGCAGTGTATCAGACTCAACTCATGCTCTAGAACCTCAGCCTTAATTTTCTAACAGATGCCCATTGCCCTTTCAAGTCTTTCAGCAGCATCTCCACTAAGCCATCTCACTAGAGGGTATGTCGCATGCCCCTGCAGGGACATCTCTGAGGCTGCCTCTGAGAATGCCCCTTTCCTCTGTACCTTCTCTCTGAGACTCAGTCTCAGGGCTTTTTTAGGAATCAGTATGTAGGAAATGCCTAAGCAATCCAGATTCTTTCCCATGAATGCGTCAGGGAGCTGCAGGGCAGGGCACTTGAGTCTGTTATTCAGAGCTGGTACCACTCAAATTCACTGCCCAGAGCTTCCCATTCTTTATCTCCTAGGTCTTCACAGCATCTCCATGGGCCACTTGTTAATATCTGTTTTACCTACAAAGGAACAGATGCAGTGGGGGAAAGTAAATTGCCCAAGTCATGCATGCTGTGTCAGAATCTGGATTTAAATGCAGGTCACTTGACCTTATCCCACCACACTACATTGTTTTTGCACTACAAAGTCTCTGAGGAGACCAGGGCCACTTACCAAACATCTTTTCCTTTAGCAAATCGCTAGAAGCTGAGAACTAGAAGATGAATGAGACTTGAGCCTTACACTCAAGGAACTATGTCTGTGTCAGATATGAGCTGTGGCTATGAAACAAGGTATCATTGGGGCTGTGGCAAATGGTAGCCCTTAGGTTGTAGTTCACAAAGAGGTAGAAGGTTGAGGAAGTAATTGTCTTAAATTGGATTAAATGAAAAATGCTTTCCCAACTATGGTCTGATGAGAATTGTTAGAAGAAGAGGAAACACACCAAAGCAACACTCAATCAGTCAATGCTGGGATTTCACTGGATGTAGCCACATATACAGTGTGATTTGACTGTAGAGGGAACTAAGGGCAGCAGATCAGATCAGGGGTCTTCAATGCTGGGGAAGGAGCTTGAACTAGACTCCTAGGATCACAGAGAACCTCAAAATATGTGAGGCAAGGGAAGAACATGGTCACAAAGATTACATAGAGAAAAACATTAATCCCCATAGATAACAATCTAAACTCAGATAAAACAATCTATCCAAGAGCTGTCTGGTTGTTCAGGTCATGATGTTCACTGGGGTAGCTCAACTAGCCCCCTGCTTGAGAGGATTTTGTAGACAGGGTCTGTTCTCTCTGAGCATCTAGACAGTTGAGCACTTCTCCAGAACCAAGTATATGGCTCCATGTCAGAACTACTGAGAACACTTGCTGGAAAGGACACTAAATGCCTATTTGGCTTGCTAGGACTGTTCTACTGCTTTATGCCACCCACAGGAACCTTTCTTTCCCTTTCCCTTATGGGGTAGTACAGATGTCCTTCCTCAGCTGAACCTGAAACCTGCCTCCAGAGAACTGCTAAGAGTTGGGTTTTAGCTTCATTTCTGGGCCTCAGACCAAAATGCTTCCCAGCCCTAGAACTTTTTTTTGATTGTTGATGGGCCTTTATTGTATTTATTTATATTTATATTTATGCGGTGCTGAGAATCAAACCCAGTGCCTCACAAATGCTAGGCAAATGCTCTACCACTGAGCCACAACCCCAGCTCTGCCAGACCTAGAATTTATCCACTGGCCAGTTGTTTTTCCCCCAACACCTTAGTCTGCTTGGATTTACTCGTCCTCACTTGTCAAGATTTCTTTAAGTATTGTTTATTCTCTCCACCTGGGTACCAAGAGGGGATCAGTGTGGACTAGCTTTCCCTTGCTGCTCTAGCTTTTCATTGTCCATGTCATTGCCAACCCCATCATGAAGACATGCATCCATCAGAGTTTACTGAACTTGTTGGGTAACCAAAGGGAAAACAAGAAAATGAAAAAATAAAAATTATATTAGTTTGTCTCCTCCATAAGGAGACAGGTTTTTGGTCTACCTGCAAAGTCCCTATCTCCTCACCTTATTCCCTTATCCTCTCTCCTGGCTTTTCCCAAAAACATCTCTACACTTTGGCTACAGTGTTTTCCACTCATTCCCCCTAACAGAATAGTAAAAGTGCAAAAAAGAAGTAAGGCACAGTGGTGGCGCACTCTTGTAATCACAGAGGGCTGGTAGGCCAAGGCCGGAGGATTGTTATTTCAAAGCCAGCCGCAGCAACTTAGTAAGGTCCTAAGCAACTTAGCGAGACCCTGTCTCAAAATAGAATATAAAAAGGGCTGGGGGGTGGCTGGGGTTGGGGCTCAGGGGTAGAGTGCTCGCCTTGAATATGCAAGGCCCTGGGTTCGATCCTCAGCACCACATAAATGTAAAATAAAGATATTGTGTCCACCTAAAACAGAAAAATAAATATAAAAAAAAAAGGGGTTGGGGGGCTGGGGCTGTAGCTCAATGGCAGAGTGCTTGCCTAGCATGTCTGAGGCACTAGGTTCTATCCTTAGCACTGCATAAAAAACTAAACAAATAAAAGCATGCTATCTACAACTATTAAAAAATAATTAAAAAAAAGGGGGGCTGGGGATGTGTACAGTGCCCCTGGGTTCAATCCCCCTAAAAGTGCAGAAAGACATCACACATACAGTTTGCTTCTAAATCTATTCATTAATAGACCTGCAATATGAATGTTTAATTCTTCCAGCTGTCTAGTACATGATTTTCAAATTAATTATTCACACAGAAAAAGGCATACATTAATCCTTGAAGATAACACAATATAATCTGGAGGTGACCTATGGACCACATCTGGCCTACATATCATTTTATATGGTCATCAAAATAATTTTTTTTTAAAGTTCTGAATTAAGCCAGGAACACTGGAACATGCCTGTAACACAAAAAACTTGGAAGGTTGAGATAGGAGGATCAAAAATTCAAGGACAGCCTCAGCAATTTAGTGAGACCCTGTCACAACATGAAAAAAGGACTGAGAATGTGGTTCAGTGATAAAACACCCTATGCAACCTAGTCTAGAAGAATGGATTTATTGCAATAGTCACAAAATAGAATATTTAAAAATGAGAATATATATGCACCAAATTATGGATAAATCTCAAAAAATGGCAGAGAAGACAGGAAGGAGGGTAGGAAGATAGAATTATACTCTGTTAAATTACCTGTACCTTATGTAAAATAGTATAAGACTAATGTATCTGCTGATAAGTCAAAGATGCACACTGGATTTTTTTTTTTTTTTTTTTTTTTTTGTGGGGACAGGTGCAGGGATTGAACTCAGTCAGGGGCACTTGACCACTGAGCCACATCCCTAGCCCTATTTTGTACTTATTAGAGACAGGGTCTCACTGAGTTGCTTAGCACCTTGCTAAACTGCTGAGGCTGGCTTTGAACTTGCAATCCTTCTGCCTCCAGCTTGAGCTGCAGGCATTACAGGCGTGTGCCACCATGCCTGTCCACCCTGGGATTCTTAAGAGGAACCATTGAAAATATAATTAAAGAGATTAATCTAAAAACAAAACCAGGCCCTAAGCAACTTAGTGAGACTGTCTCAAACACATAAAAAAGGCTAGGAATGTGGTTTAGTGGTTAAGCACCCCTGGGTTCAATACCTGGAACCAATACCAAAAATACTTGAAAGTGCCCCTGGATTCAATCCCAGTACCACAAAATAAATAAATAAAATACAATAATAAGCTAAAACTGGAAGAGCCCAGGCACAGTGGCACATGCCCACAGTCTAAGCTACTTGGGAGGCTGAGGTAAGAAGACTGCTTGGGTTTGGGGTTAGTATAGGCAACATATTAAGACCCTGTCTTTAAAACAAAACAAAACAGTAGAAGGATGGAAAAAGATATACCATGTTTCTTATACTTACTGTTTGTAAGTATAAGAAAGCTGAAACAGCTATTTTAGCATCAGACAAAACCAAACTTCAAGACAATTACTAGAAATAAACTAGACATTTATAAAGACAAATGGCCAATGTATCAGGAAGACTAAAGCAATATTAGAAGTTTTACAATTGTAAATGAATATGTCAAAAAAGAAAGATCTCTGGGACTGGGGCTGTAGCTCAGCAATAGAGCGCTCGCCTAGCATGTGGGAGGTGCTGGGTTCCATCCTCAGCACCACATAAAAATAAATAATTAAAATAAAGGTATTGTGTCTGACAACAATTGAAAAAAAAAGAAAGATCTCAGGCTACAATATAGCTCAATATTGAGTATAAATGCAGGAGGCCCTGGGTTTAATCCCTAGTACCCCCTACTGACACAAATCTCAAATCAATAACTGTAATTGTATGTCCCAAGGAAAAAACAAAAAACTAAATCCAAAGCTCCCAGAATGAAGGAAATCAAAGATTAGGTCGGAGATATATGTAACAAAGAAAAAAAAAGTAAAGATGGGAGGGAAGGAGAGAGAAACAAATGCAGGACATGATGGCACATACCTGTAACCAACTACTTGAGAGGCTAAGGAGGATCTCAAGTATGAGGTCAGCCCAGGTAACTCAGTGAGACCCTGTCATAAAATAAAAATAAAAAGGGCTGGGGATGTAGCCCAGTGGTACAGTCCTGAGTTCAATTCCTGGTCCTCTCTTCCCTCTCCAAAACTAAAATTCCCCTTGGTGTATAAGCTACTAATCTGAAGAGGTATACAAGGTAAGGGTCAAAGATGGACTCTCAAGTTGAGGATGTGAATCTTTGGAGTGAAGAGTTCTAAGACCCCTAAGATTCCATGTAATCACTCCCAGTGTTATCCCCATGGGACACATCTTATTCCAGGGCTTTACTTTTATTTTCATCAATTCCTCACTCAACAGCACCTCTACCTTACTATTACTCCTGGGGACACTTGCAGTATTCTAATCTGTGGCCTTTATTTGTATAGTAAGAAGATCAGCTGTGGTTGAACCAAGGAAGGGGTTTTCCTTTTTTCTGAAAAGGGCCCGATAATAAATCCTATTGGTTTTTTGAGCCGTGAACTCTATTGCAACTATTCAATTTTAACCTTGTACTGTGAAAGTATGGCTGAGTTCCAATAATACTTAAACAGGTAGCAGAGCTGGGTATAGTGGCACTTGCTTATCACCCAACTACTTAGGAGGCTGAGGTAGAACATCACAAACTCAAGGTTGGCCTGGGGAACTTAGAGAGACTTTTGTCTCAAAGTAAAAAATGAAAGTGGCTGAAGATGTAGCATAGTGATAAAGCACACCTGAGTTCAATCCCCAATACTGAGAAAACAAATAACAAAAAATCAACAAGTTAGATTAGGTGGTAGGGCTAAAGTTGCCAATCCCTGACCCAAAGCAAAGGTGTAGTTCAGAAGAGGCAAAAGCAGAACTATTTTTCCTGGTGGGGGTGGGTTGTGGGTCAGCAGTAGAACGCTTGCCTAGCACCTGTGAGGCCCTGGGTTTGAGGATAAAAAAACTATTTTTCCTAATAAAGTCAGTCCTCACTAACAAAAGGACACAATTTCACCATGGTGGGAACATTTGTACTCACACAAACCTAGATGGTACAGCCTACTACAAACCTAGGCTACATGGAGTCCATGTCTATTAGCTTATTGCTCCTGGGGCCAGGATGAACAAAACAGCAGAAGATTAAATCAAGCACAAGAGTCAATCAAGAGATGTACTAAACAAGCTATGAGGCCAGCTGGTGCAGTGTGGCATACTGTTTCACAGTAACTTTTTTCTTATAAGTATGCTCTAAAAATAATGTTAAAGGTATAGTCTCATGCATGTCCCCTGCAGGCGGTGGAATTTGGGTTTCCTCTGTGTATAATGGGCTTGCTGTGAAATAAAACTAAGAAAGAGAAAAAAAATGAAGAAACCACAGGACCCAGGAAGTAATTTTAGAAAGCAGGGATGAGACAGTTTTTCAATCTTAGGGGTCAAGCATCCACACTGGAAAGAGAGCACAAGAGCCTGCGTTTGTTTTATTTATATGGGAGAAGCATCAAGGTTGTTCATGGAATGTTCTTTTACCATGGTAGGAGGTGGGCTGTCCAGTTTCCAATGGGTTACATCCAATCAGAATCCCACTAGTAGAGCAAGGGCAGAGATCTCACATCTTGGGCAGTCTACACATGGGAATGCCAGGATCCTTCCCAAGACCCCCATGGCTCAGTACCGAGTAAAAGACCACTCAAGTAGCTTTACGGTGGTATCCCACAGTATAGTATAATAAACCAGAAACTAAGTCATTTTATGTATTGTACATAATTGTATGTGCTGGACTTTTATATGTCCTATAAATTGTAACAATCTGGCAGGATTACTAGAGGCAGACTGGCTACTTTCCTAGTTGGCCAAACTGTGATTAAATTCATTTTTCCTTTTTATATTGTTCTTATTTCTGATATGGGAACGCAACTGAATCCAGTCTATCAGAACTCCAGCAGGGCCTTTGGCCTAGGGTATCAGTAACAATATCAGCAGCCAAAAGGAATTTTTTTTGGCTGTTAAAATCTTATGGAACCACCACTGTATATGTGATTCATCATTGGTTGAAATGTCATTATGGGGTACATAACTATAATCCTATTACTGACTTTACCAGAGCCATCTTTCAAGTGGCAGCCACTCTCCCACTCCTCCAACAATTGAAAAGTCTTCGGACTCCCCAATGGTTTTTCACATTTTTTCTTGTTATTTTTCTGATTTCCATGTTCCTCTTATAGTTCTAAAAGCATATGCTAATTCAACACCTTGGCAGGAATGGGAAACCAAGTCAACAATTGTTTTCTTTAGTGTTTTATTTATATATATTTGGCAGCAAAATTGTGTTTATTAAAAAAAAAAAGCCTAAACTATGAACACACTTCACTGCTTCAGTTAAAGAACCCCAAGCCAAACAAAAAGACCAATATTAAAAGCAGCATACTGGTTACTTTCTTAAAGATACATAAAAAGAATCAAATGCAACAGTGTAGGAAGACTTTTCAGAAATCACAACTTCTTTCAAATAAAGAATATGATCCATCTGCCATATTGAATTGATATTTATTTTAGGACATGCCATGTCAAAATAAAACAAAAAGAGTCAATCCTTGCTTTTAACAATAATATTGTATTATAAAAGCACTTTACAACTCTCATCTCATCTTTGAGTATAAGTTACAGGTATGTGGGCTAATGATTACCTGAAAACATTTCTCTATTCAGATCCATAATCCAAGTGCTCTCTGAATATTACAAGGTGACAATAAGTGAAAAGTGAAGGAGGAAGAGGAATAGAGGGGGAGCAAGGTTTTCTGAGTTAAGGGTTTTGTAGCAATGAGAAGACGAGGAAGTATGAAGTTATTTTTGTTGTCTTTTCATCTTTATACTGTGTTAAGTAATGCTTACAACATAAATTCAGCAGGCTTTTCCTGAGCTTTAACTCAGAAATTTTCTCCCTGCAAACAATGTATTTACATATGTGTTTATTAACTTACACAGCAATCTCACAATAACTAGTAAAGATTAAAAGGGTGCACTCCTAGTATATTTGTTTGCAGTGTTTTAAGGGAAATGCATATTGCCATGGTGATGAAGCTCTAAAAAGATTCACCAAAACATCTAAAAATTCAAAGTTAAAAAAAAAAAAAAGGCCAAGAAATAAATATCACCAAAGAAAAAGATTAATTGTAGCTTAAATATAAAACTAAATCACTACTTAATTAACCAAACTATACAGATCTAATAAAAAGCAAAACCAGCTTGAAAGACCCAACATTTAAAAAAATGCTAAAAAATAAGGCATAAATCTGCATAATATTGACTTTTATTTCCATTCTCTCCTTTCCCTTTTCAATGTTCTTATCTGCCTCTAGGGGCTTACAAGAAAATTATTTCCATTTTAATTTTGACTTCAAATGTTCAGAGTAGGGTATTTGCTATTTTGTGAGGGTTCTTTTGTGGGTAAGCTTTAGATATCATTATTTCTATTTGTTATAGTTTTGATCAAGTAATCAAATTTAAATTCTTCCACTGTTTCTTAAAGGAATTTGATTTTCACAATGCCTTGCCTGCATAGCATTTTTTAAAAGAAAGAAAATACAAGCAAAATCTATTGCTCAAAAGGGTGAGGTGGAGTTTTTTGTTTTAAAACAAACAATAGCTATCTCAACAATTTAAAAAACCTTGGGAGAAAGAGTTAATTGGAACTGATTTTATCATGAATAATTAAACATTAAAAACCTGTTTTGAAGCATTTGGTTATTTTTTTTCTCCCAGTACATGTGAAAGGGTCATTTGTCTTGGTCAAAAATAAATTTTATGCTCGTAAGTACTCAGTATGTTCATTAGGACTCACTTTGAGGATACACCAGAATCCTTTCCTCATTTAAGCATTGCCCACCATGATGGCTAAGTTTTGACCTCAAAGAAGGTCTAAGTAACTTATATCAGTGCTCAAGAATAATTTTGGACATCTTGGCCTAGAGCAAGTGGCTATCTATAAAACTGAAAGATAATTCCAATGGGTTTGCTGCATTTCCACCTCCTGTTTGCTTTGTGGGAGGGTGAGAATAGGGAATGCAGATAAGAGAGAGGTGAGAAAAGCAGGGAAAGATCAAGTAGGTAGGTAAATGCTGCTGAGAACATACTGCTCCTTAACCAAGCCATGCTCATATTGTTGAGATTTCCATCATTTTAAAGTACATTATCATAACATTAAAAAAAGAAAAATGTTAAGAAAATGTATCTGATCTTTAAGGTTATCACTGGAATATGCTAGAATCTTTTGGCTTTTTGTAAAATATAAATAATGAAGACACTGACTTTTTTGTGCTTGTGAAGCTAATAGATCATCTCCACGAGACAGGCAGCAATGATGAATTGCAATACGTTATTACTGAAGGGAAAAGGTTCAAGCCAATTTTCACACTGCAGTCAATGAAAGAGTACGGGAGCCAAAGCAGTGAGCTTCTGGAGAAGGGTTGAAATGCCATGAAGGATTAGCAGGAACAGCCTCCTTCACTAACTGGTTGCTCCTGAGGCTTTTCCAGTTTAATGTCAATCACTGAAACAAAATTTAAGGAGCCATAAACAGAAAAGCACAGTTCTAATTCTTGTTTACTCTGACATCTTTGGCAAGCCCTTTATAGCCCGATTTGACTTCAGAGCCTACACAGTTGCTATATTCTATATAGCTACCCCACCATACACAGTAATCATATGGAAAAAACTTGCTTCTGTCTATTACATGCAATAAGAGTCAGAATGAAATACAAGCTCGATTCAAGGTAATCTATCCTAAGGATAATATTCTACAGGAGTAAGAAAATACAAAGATGATATTCCCTATAGAATCATTTATAATAAACAATAGTATACAAGAGTTCACATAACGGGAAATTTAATAAGTAATGCCACTTCAACTCAGTAGAATACATTATACCATGAAAATAAAAGTGGCTTGAAAAAACATGAAATATTTAGAAGTGAAAAGGGTTGAACACAAAATTTTATGAACTCTATGGTTTAATAAAAATGTCTACATATGGAAAAATATTAAAGGTAAATATAAAACATAAAACAATGAAACATTAAAATTCAAAATCCTTGGGGGTAGGGCTGTAGCTTAGTGGTAGAGTGCTTGCCTAGTACGTGTGAGGCACTGGGTTTGATCCTCAGCACTACATAAAAATAAAATAAAGGCATTCTGTCCATCTATAGCTACAGAAATTTTTTTTAAAAAAATCAAAAATCCTTGGAAATAACTGATTATTAGATGTGCTTCATTATGTTTTGTTTCTGAAAGTAGAGTCTATGATAAAATTGCATTCTGAGTTATTTATTGCCTATGCTAGAACAGAGTTTGAATCTTAGAAAAGGTAGGAAAAGAAAATGATAGCTTATGGGGAAAAAGTCCTGAGCCAATGGGACTCAAAAGAAGCAGGAGATTGGGATTCTAAAAGTTTCCTACCTATTAAAAAGCAAATAAAAAACCTACACTCTCACTGAATAATTATAGTGAGCAGCCATTGCAAATGATACTTTATATAGTAGACCTCATTTGTGTAGAAGACCTCTTGAGTTTTTGTCTATCTGAGTCATAAATCCCTAGCTGTAAAAGGAAATGGCACAATATTCCTTAGCCAGCAAAGGAAAAATCTGAAGACTAGAATCAACAATAAAAATTTCGGAGAAAAAAAAAAAAAGGATACTGTCTTCTCTGCTTCTGTCCTGTGTGCTTTCCATTCCAGGTAAAGCCGCTGCTACACGTCGGAAGAGCTGTAGGAGAGAGGTGGTAGTAAGATGGATGACCAGGGGGGTAATGAGTGAAAGGCTATGGCTTTTGGGTTATTCCTCACTTAGACTTAAGCATCATTAAGGCATATTAAAGTGTCTATTCATCCTATAAATGAATATCATATGAAAAACATGCTAAATACCAACCATGAACAAAGACACAATTTCTGTTTTCCAACAGGTGAGACAAAACAAGAACAAACAGCTGTGCAATAGGCAGCAAAAATATCATTTGAGTCATAGAAATATGGTACTCAGAAACTCAAAGGATAGTCTGTTCATCTAGTAAAACAGTATAGTGAAATTTCTCATTCATCTTAGTAAGACAATATAGTGAAATTTTTCTCTTTCACAAAGGGTTAGGTTCTAAAGACAGTGTATTATACGTAGTGAAAGTGAGGTTAGTCAAAATTAGCTTTGATAATTACTTAGAAAAGTACTATTTTAGAGATCAACATAAGACTTCTCACACAACACAGGCCAACACAGCTGGCCTTTCTTAGATCATGTGAATAAGCCCAGAGGAAGTGGTTGGGTTGTGTTTGAGGTAAAGTATTACAAAAAGTTATCTTCAATAGGAAAACACCCAATCCTGGAGAAATGTTTGAGAAGTACCTGGGAACAGATACTGACTAAAGGAACAATAGATTCATAATTCTTATGTTGTACTTAATCTTAGGCATACACTTTGAACAAGCAGAATGTCATAAGAAACCACCTGATCATTTCAATTATTTCTCTTTTAGTTAGGCATGTAGTATAGAATTTCTATAGGATGTAACTCCCTTGTACCATGTGCCTAACTTATGGCACTGAAACTCTTTAAGGGATATAATTTTTTTCTTTTTTGGTAGTACAGGGATTGAACACATGCTAGACAAGCACTGTACCACTGAGTTACATTCTCAGTTTTTTTTTTTTTTTTTAATATTAAGATAGGGCTCACTAAGTGGCTCAGGCTAGTCTCAAGCTTGTGATTCTTCTGCCTAAGCCTCCCAAGTAGCTGGACTGCAGATATGTGCCACAGCGCCCAGCTCAAGAAATTTTTTTAATTCATCAGTTTGCAATGTGGCAAAGCACAGATTCAAACAATTCCTTATGTCACAATGTAATGAGTCACTACAAACAGAAGAAGTAGGAAATGATATGAGAATATATATTTAAGAAGGCCCTCCTCAGCACAAGCCTATAATCCCAATGACTTGGGAGGCTGAGGCAGAAGGATGGAGAGTTCAAGGCCAGTCTTAGCAACTTACTGATGCCCTAAGCAATTTAGTGAGACCTGTCTCAAATAAAAATAAAAAGGGCTAGGGATGTGGCCAAGTGCTTAAGCACCCCTGGGTTCAATCCTTAGTTTAAAAAAAACAAAGGAAGGAAGCCCTCCTTAGGAGCATGAGAATTTCTTAGGAGGTAACATCTGAGCTGGGATTTAAATGCAGTTTTAAAATTTTACCTGGCTCATCAGGCATCATAGCGCATGCCTGTAATCCCACTGACTTGGGAGCTTGAGGCAGGAGGATCCCAAGTTTGAGGCAAGCCTCAGCAACTTAGCAAGGTCCTAAGCAACTTAGTGAGACCCTTCTCAAAATAAAAAATAAAAAAAGAGGGGCTGGGGTTGTGGCTCAGCGGTGGAGTGCTCACCTAGCATGTGCAAGACCCTGGGTTCGATCCTCAGCACCACATAAGATGAATAAATAAAATAAAGGTATTGTGTCCAACTACAACTAAAAAAATAAAATAAATAAATAATAAATTTAAAAAATAAAAAGAGAGTTGGGAATATGACTCAATTACAGCGCCCCTAGATTAAATCCTCAGTACCCACCCCCCAAAAATATCTCTTGGCTGAAAAACTCAATGAGTTAAGTACTCCATAAATGTTGCTAAAAATGAGAAGAAACAGAATGAATGAAAAGCTAGAGATGAGGAACTGGATCTGTGTAAAATGTTTGCAGCAAAGAAGTATACAAAAAGAGCAAACTAAAGATTTTATCTGTTAGACAACAGTTCAATAGGGCAGAAATAGGGAAGAAAGGAAAAGACTAATTGTTTTGGTTCTATAAGGCTTAGGGGGATTTTAGTAGGTACCAAATTAGGCATCTGCCTCAATACTTTTCCCAAACCAACTATCAGATTCCAAACTGTAGAATGCTTACCTTAACATCATTTCTGATATGCCAGAAATTGGGCAAAATCAAAGATCATGTAGTGTTACAAATTACATATCAAATCAATTTAACCATTATATAAGGTAGTGAGTCTATTTGGAGTTCCAAATATAGGTAAACATTTTAGATATAAAAATATACTTTAATAAATAATGACTCTGAAAGCTGCTAATATTATAAACAAAAGTAAAAACTTACAAAAGCTAAATGAATAGATTGACACAATATAATAGATACCTTTAGGAAGATTATGCCTTTCTTAACCCAAAAGGTGATAATAAAAATTTAATTAGGCCGGGCACAGTGGTGCATGCCTCTATAATCCCAGAGATTTGGGAGGGTGAGACAGGGGGATAAATAGTAAATTCAATCTTGGAAACTCTGTCTCAAAATAAAAATTTAAAAAATGGGCTAAGATGTAGCTCAGTGCTCAGTGGTATAGTGCTCCCTGTCCCTTGTTCAATCCCTAGTACCATACACACACACAAAAAATATTATTATTATTTTGTTAGAGAGAGAGAGAGAGAGAGAGAGAGAATTTTAATATATATATATATTTTTTATTTTTTGGTGGACACAACATCGTTGTTTGTATGTGGTGCTGAGGATCGAACCCGGGCTGCACGCATGCCAGGCGAGTGCACTACCGCTTGAGCCACATCCCAGCCCCCAAAAATATTAAATTAAAAAATTAATTAGTACAAAATTAGATAATTCTAATGTTTTTTAAGTTATGATATATTAGCATTAAGTGAAAAGTAGAGTATCAAAAAAAAAAAAAAAAGAATACCAACTTTTGTCAGTTCAAAATTTCATGCATCAGGAATATCTCCAGTATCCGTTGATTTTATGATAAATAATATAGAGTGTGGTGGAAAACATATTTTATAGAACATAAGAAGCAAAATTACCTATAAAAATAGGTAGTTAAAAAAAGTACTATAACTGACAATATGGCACTATATCAAATTCTGATTATGTTTTTAGGATAAAGTTTTAGATTTATTTTTGTATTTCAGAAATTCATTCTATATACTAATATTCAAATTTGGCCATCTATCCAAAATGTATATTGGGAACATTTCTGATTTCAGGAGAGATGAGAATGAATGAAAAGAGGTGGCATGTTATGGGGCTGGGTTGTGGCTCAGTGTAGAGCACTTGCCTCCCCTGTGTGAGGCCAAGGATTCAATCCTCGGCACCACATAAAAATAAATAAATAAATAAATAAATAAATAAAAATAAAGATGTTGAGTCTATCTACAACTAAAAAATTATTAAAAAAAAAAAAAAAGAAAAGAGGTGGCATGTTATAAAAAATACAACATACAGGGAACCATCAAAAATAATGCAGTAAGGCTGGGCGCAGTGGTGCAGGCCTGTAATCTCAGGGGCTCAGGAGGCTGAGACAGGAGGATTGCGAATTCAAACCCAGCCTCAGCAAAAACAAGATGCTAAGCAACTCAGTGAGACCCTGTCTCTAAATAAAATACAAAATAAAGCTGGGGATGTGGCTCAGTGGTTGAGTGCCCCTGAATTCAATCCCTGGTAGCCCCTGCCTACCCCTCAAAATAATGCAATTGGGTATGGTGGTACATGCCTGTAATCCCAGCGGCTTGAGAGGCTAAGTAACGCAGGAGGATCATGAGTTCAAAGCTCGTTTCAACAATTTATTGAGGCCCTAAGCAACTCAAGGAGACCCTGTCTCTAAATTTTATATATTTATTTATTTAAAAGGGCGGGGGTGGGGGGGGTCTAGGGATATGGCTCAGTGGTTAAGTCCCCTGGTTCAATCCCCAGTACCAAAAAAATAAAAGGGGAGGGGGAAAAAAAGGCAATGTATTTCTTAGTTAATATGACAAATTAACAAATCATTTTCTCTTGACAGAAATAAATTTTACATGATTAATCACTGCTAGTTGCAAGGGAAAAGATTTTAACCTATTACTTAAATGTGCTTTTTTTCAGTAATGGGGATTGAACCCAGAGGCACTCTACCATTGAACTACTTCCCCATCCCTTTGTTTTTTATTTTGAGGTAAGGTCTCCCTAAATTGCTGAGGTCAGTCTCAAACTTATGATCCTCCTGCCTCTGCCTCCTGAGTTCATGGGATTACAGATGGGTGCTGCCACAGCCCCTTAAATGTCTATTATCAAGATTTTAGTTTCTTTTTTATTTCATTCTCTCATTTGGGGGTTCCAGGATTTTTCTACCTTGACTGAATTATATAAGTTAACAAAGCATGGTCTCCAAATACTGAAATAAAATCCTATCCGTATAAAGTGAAAACAGGTAATGGTTTTTGTGAGTTAAGATGGAAGCTGGGCTGGGGTCTTAGTGGTAAAGCTCTTGCCTAGCATGTACGAGGGCCTGGATTTGATTCTCAGCACCACATAAAAATGAAATAAAGATATTGTGTCCAACTACAACTAAAAAATAAATATTAAAAAAAGATGGAAGCTAAAATAAGTAAATAAATAAATAAAGGTAGATCTGTTCCAAAAATTTAGAAGTAATTTTCATTATATGTATATTTAAAAGAATGGTGATATCAAGTCCCAATAGAATCAGGAACTTCAGCAAAACCAGATGTTCACACATACCATATAAATAAGAAGAATAAAGTAATAAACGGTTTTGAATTCAGGACAATACTTCTATAAAATAAATCTCTCTTCATTATCACAATATAGTTATATCTGTCTATATTGATCAGGCTTTCAGAAAAAAATCATGCGCTTGGTGATGAAAATATTCTAAAGTCAGATTGTGGCAATAGTTGTACAATGCCATAGATTTACTAAAATAATTGACCTGTACATTTAAACTAAGCAAAATTTATGGCATATAAACACAGTATATAAATGTTACATATAATTATATAAATCATATGTCATCTCTTTTTGAAATACTTGGGACTGGATTTCAGATTTTGGAATATTTGTATATATATAATAAGGCATCTTGGGTATGGGGCTCAAGTCAAATCTAAAATTCATTCATGTTTCCTATACACACAGACTGAAGATAATTTATTGCAATAATTTGAATGTACCTGTAAGGTCAGGTGTAGAATTTTCCACTTAGGAAATCTGGTAGGTGATCAAAACACTTCAGGTTTTGGGAGCACTTTGGATTAGGATATACAACTTATACTTAAATAAAGCTGTTAATTTGGGAGTGATTAAACATCATGAAGATCCTAGTTATTAGTAGTGTTCTATATTTGCTGATGATCCTAGAACTTCAAAACATTAACCCAAAAAAAAGATAATCTGTAGCATGACATAAAAGCTACTAGTTCAAAACCTTATCAAAATGTTTTTAATAGAGAAATTCAGATGAAGTTACCTACTGCTTTTTCCTGGAACACTGGCTCATTATAATATTGTAGTAACTTCTATTACTCAAAATCTTTTTTTTTTTTTTTTTAAAGAGAGTGGGAGAGAGAGAGAGAGACAGAAAATTTTCTTTAATATTTATTTTTTAGTCATCGGCGGACACAACATTTTTGTTTGTATGTGGTGCTGAGGCTCGAACCCGGGCCGCACGCATGCCAGGCGAGCGCGCTACCACTTGAGCCACATCCCCAGCCCCACTCAAAATCTTAAATTGCCCATGACTTCTACAGGTTCAACTACTTATCATTTCCTATACTTCCGCACACATTGCTAAGTTCTGGGACTATGTAATTTTGAAGGGGATGGGGAGAGATAAAGAAAGAGACTGATTTTCAATACATTGTGCTAAGATTCCATAATAGTGATTTCACAGGAGCAAGGGGTCTGTGAAAACACAAAATTATTAGCCTAGCCAGGAGGTAGGGTAGGAAATGTCAGAGGAGATGTATCTGACATCGTAATAGTACAAGACAAGGAGGGAATGGAAAATACTGTGCAAAAATGAAAACAATATAGAGATTTTTTTTCCCCATGACGCTCATCCTAATTGAAAGGATTTTACTTTATCACTTGTAGTTAAAAAAAAAAAAAAAAAAACTTTTGTAATGTGAGATTTCTATATTTTCTTGCTCTCTTCCATTGAAACATTCCTGTTGTTAACACAGTTTAAACACCAGCAGTTTATTAAGAACAAATTCACCAAAATGTACTTTTACCACATGCAAAACTGACAATGAATAATTACTTTCATTTATCACAATCTTGCCACCTCTGAAACTAGGAAAGCTTACTTTCAGGTAGGAATATAGTAAGAGTATGGTAAGTTTACAACTTTGCAATCAAAAAAAGAGTTGTCCTGTGTATAATCTGAAAAGTTTGTACTTTCCCATTTCCCAAGCTTCATTTTTACTTTTTTCACTATCTGAAATGTTGCTAATTCATGAGGCCTTGTTACTAACTGGATGAAAACTGTATACTATAGAACAGAACACTCATGCAATTATTTCATGTTTTTTAATACTCAATGGACATGTACCTGCTTTACATTGTATCCTGCTTTTGCACTGGTTTCAATGAACATAACATTCAGTTCTTTGGCTTTCCTCTCTCCTTCCTCAATTGAAACTTGCCTGTAGAAAAAAGATAAATTCTTACTTTTGAAATACGACATTATTAAAGATTATAAACAGAGTTTTGAAAATAACTTTTCTACATATAGATGATGGTTATACAGGCAATATTAATCTAAAAATTTGTGGGCTGGGTGCATTGGCTCATTCCTATAATCCCAGGGACTCTAGAGGCAGAATCAGGAGGATCAAAGTTTGAGGTGAGCCTCAGTAACTTAAGTGAAACCCTAAGCAACTCAGCAAGACCCTGTCTCAAAAAAAGGACTGGGAATGTAGCTCAGTGGTAAAGCATTCCTAGGCTCAACCCCAATACCAAAAACTAAAGGAGGGAAAAATATCCACTACACTTAAACTTTGTACATTTGTGTGTGTATGTGTTATATTTAACTTTTTTTTTTTTTTTTTTTTGGTAGTGGGGATTGAATTCAGCACTCAACCACTGAGCCACATCCCCAGCCCAATTTTGTATTTTATTTAGAGACAGGGTCTCACTGAGTTGCTTAGTGCCTTGTTAGATTGTGAGGGTGGCTTTGAACTCTCATTCTCTTGCCTCAGCCTCGAGAACAGATGGGATTACAGTTGTGTACCCTGTTTAATCAATAAAAAGGTATAAACACACACTTATTTTCTTTTTTGTACTGGAAATTTAACCCCAGAACAGTTTATCTCTCAGCTACAATCCCTAATCTCTTTTAAATTTTATTTATTTATTTTTAAAACTATTCTTGTAAAATATTTTTTAGTTGTAGATGGACATAATTTATTTATTTTTATGTGGTGCTGAGGATCAAACTCAGTGCCTCACATGTTCGAGGCAGGTGCTCTACCACTGAGTTACAGCCCCAACCCCTTATTTATTTTTTTTTTAAAAGGGAACATCATGCTTCAAACATTCTTTATTTTATTTGTTTTTATGTGGTGCTGAGGATCGTACCCAGTGCCTCACACATGCGAGGCAAGTGCTCCACCACTGAGCTACAACCACAACTATTAAATTTTATTTTGAGATAGGGGTCTTGCTAAATTCCCAGGCTGGCCTTGAACTTGCAATCCTCCTGCCTTAGCCTCCCCAGTTGCTGGGATTATATGGATCTGTGATCACACCCGGCTTAAATTTTTTTTTTTTTTTTTTTTTTACAGATTTGCTTTTACTTGTCTGGTAACATTTTTCTTTTGTTTTGGTTGTACTGGGAAACTGGGAATGAACCCAGAGATGCTCTACCACTGAGCTATATCCCCAGACATTAAAAAAAAAAAATTATTTTTAAACTATTTTAAAAATAATACAAACTTGGGGCTGGGGTTGTGGCTCAGTGGTAGAGCTCTCGCCTAGCATGTGTAAGGCCCTAGGTTCCATCCTCAGCACCACATAAAAATAAATAAATAAAATAAAGGCATTCTGTCCATTTAAGAAAAAATTTTTAAATAAATAAATAAATAAAATAAAGATATTGACAACTACAACTAAAAAAATTTTTAAAAATAATAATACAAACTTTAAAAAAATTCACTAAGATGCCCAGGCTGGCTTCAAATTTGAGATTCTTTTGCTTGGCCTTCTGAGCAGCTGGGATTACAGGTACTGGGGATCCAGGAACTCAGGAATGCTAGGGAAGTGCTTTGCCACTGAGCTACATCTCCATCTCAAATTAAAAGGAGTACACCACCTGGCTCATCCTCTGAATGTGTGTGTATGTATTTGTTATTGTTGTTTTCAGTTGTAGATGGACTCAGTTGTAGATGTATTTATTTATTTATTTTTAAATAAATAATAGTGCCTCACGAGTGCTAGACAAAGTACTCTACCACTGAGCCACAAACCCAGCCCTCATTCTGTAATTTTTTTACAATTGAAAGCTTGGGGGTGGGGGGCGGTGGCTGGGGTTGTGGCTTAGTGGTGGAGCCTGAGGCACTGGGTTCCATCCTCAGCACCACATAAAAACTAAACAAATAAAGTAAAAACAAACAAACAAACTTATCCAGCATGGGGTTCATGCCTGTAATCCCAGCAGATTGAGGCAGGAGGATTGAGAGTTCAAAGTCAGCCTCAGCAATAGCAAGATTACTAAGCAACTCAGTGAGACCCTGTCTTTAAATAAAATACAAGTAGGGCTGGGGATGTGGCTCAGTGGTTGAGTGTCTCTGAGTTCAATCCCCAGTACCAAAACAAATAAACAAATAAACAAACAAAAACTTACAGGCTGGGAATGTGACTCAATGACAGAGGTAAAGGCCCTGGGTTTGATACCCAGAACCACAAAACAAAACAAATCCTCCCAAACCCCACAAAACCAAAACTTAATAACCTATTTTAAAAAAAATATTTTTTAGTTGTAGTTAAATGCAATATCTTTATTTTATTTATTTATTTTAATGTGATGCTGAGGATCAAACCCACGACCTCGCACATGCTAGACGAGTGCTCTACCACTGAGCCACAATCCCAGCCCCGATTTTTTTTTTTTTAATGGTTTACTTCTCTCCCTTAACCCATTAAGTCCTAAGTTTTTAATCTGTGGATATTTAAAAAAAAATTGACACAAATGCATTAAAATAAGTTGAAATCACTATCTAGAGCTTATATATACAGATATATGCATGTAATAATAATATATAGCAAATAATATATTATTTAAATCATAAGTATATATATATATTTTTTAGAGACAGTGGGAGAGAGAGAGAGAGAGAGAGAGAGAGAGAGAGAGAGAAAGAGAATTTTTTAATATTTATTTTTTAGTTCTTGGCAGACACAACATCTTTGTTTGTTTGTATGTGGTGCTGAGGATCGAACCCGGGCCGCAGGCACGCCAGGAGAGCGCACTACCGCTTGAGCCACATCCCCAGCCCTATAAGTATATTCTTATTATGTAATTGTATATTATATACCATATTTGTCTTTCGTTTCTGGGGGTTGAACCTGGGGGTGCCTTATTACTGTGCTTTTCCCCTGTCCTTTTTACTTTTTGAGATGGAGTCTTGCTAAATTGCTGAGGCTGTCCTCAAACCTGCAATCCTTCTGCCTTGGCTTCCACAATCACTTATTACAGGCATAAGCCACTATTCCTGGCATTATACATCAACCCTCTCTTCCTCATAACTATTTATTTGACTATTATACCTACAGACTCCTGAGTAACTGAGATTATAGGCCTGAGCCACCATGCACAGTCATGTTCTTCATTTATTTTTTGTGGTACTGGGGATCCAAGAACTCAGGAATGCTAGGGAAGTGCTTTGCCACTGAGCTACATCTCCATCTCAAATTAAAAAGGAAAAGGCCAGCAGCTCAGGAGGCTGAGGCATGAGGAGGCCAGTCTCAGAAATTTAGTAAGGCTTTAAGCATCTTACCTTGTCTCAAAATAAAAAAAATAAAAAGAGCTGGGGACTTAGTGCAGTAGTAAAGTGCCCCTGGTTCAATCACAGAAGAAAGAAAGGAGGGAAGGGAGGAAGGACAGGCTGGGGAGGTCAGTGGTAGAGTGCTCCTGGGTTCAATCTCCAGTACTACAAAAGATTAATCAATAATAAAATCCACCATAATCTCGCTTCCTTCCCAAAGGTAACTATGGTTAGTTTTCATGTATTCTTATCTAAAATTGTTTTAAGCAAATAAATATCTCTACCATCTTTTTAAACAGAAAGATGTCATATTAGATATACTGATCAAGTGCTTTTTTAAACTTCATGTGTTAGATATATGGTAGATTATTAATAAATCTGTCTTTCTTTCTAATGGTTACTAAGTATTTTCAATACTTCCCAAAATTATATATCCTATCTGCTCATGACAGACATTTGAACTGTTTAAAATTTTTAGCATTATAGTAATGTTGCAATAAAATTCTTACATGGTCATCTTTGAGTGTTTTGTGGGCTTCTCTAAGGAATACTAGAGGTAGATTTGAGTCAGTGAGTATTTTAAATTATAATATTGTCAAACTGGCCCTCCCACTAACAGCTACTTTTTAGTGTATGAGAGTTTTTGCTTATTCAAACTTTTGACAACACTGTATATTATCAATGTTCTGAATTATTGTCAACCTTATAAATGAATATGACCCTTATGTATTCAAACTGAACAATCTTTTCCTTTATGGCTTCAGAATTTCATGTCATGCTTATATAAGGCCACCCTCTCTACTAAACATTGACCAAAACATTTTCTTTTAGTGATTTCTGCTAAACAGTGGAATCTTTCACTCATATGGAAGTCATTTTAGTATAATGAACAAGCTCTATTCTTGGAAAAATTAAAAGGTGAGAGGTGATACTCTGGCAAAAATTACTAAGAAAGCTGGTAACCCCAAAGCTGTTGACAAATATTACATTAAAGGAAATTATTAAAATTTCTAGCATTTGTGCACTCAATTGAAATATTAAGTAATAGCCAGGTGTGGTGGCGCAGACCTGTTATCCCAGCAACTTGGGAGGCTGAGGCAGGAAGATACAAAGCTTGAGGCTAGTCTCAGCAACTTAGTGAGACCCTGTCTCAAAAAATAAAAAGAGCTGGGGATATGGCTCAGTAATAGAGCTCCCCGGGGTTCAATCCTTAGTACTACCAAAAAAAAAAAAAAAAAAAGGCAAAAAAAAAGAACAGACACTTTTAAAAGCATCCTCCATAGATGACTCTGACTATAAAGGAAAAACAATGCACACGTACAATCGTCCTATATCTTTCTATATAACAATAAAGATACTTAGGAACTTGAGTAAATTTAACAATATAATCTTCAACTTTTCATACTGAATACATTAAAAAAGCCAAATTTGCATCATAAGCAATTCATGTACAAAAAATTTGATTACAAAAGATGAAGTCACATTTGAATTTACTTTTAAATTAAGAGATTTTAGTCTGGTGCAGTGGCACATACCTGTAATCCCAAAGGCTAAAGAGGCTAAGGCAGAAGATCCAACCTGAGGTCAGCCTCAACAACTTAGTGAGACCTTGTCTCAAAAATAAATAAAGGGGGGTGGGGGCAGCACCTGACACTGTGGCTCAGTGAAAGAATGCTTACCTAGCATGTGTGAGGCACTGGGTTCAATCCTCAACACCATATTAAAATACTGTGTCCATCAAAGATAAATAAATAAATAAAATAAATGGCTGGGGATGAAGCTCAGTGGTTGAGCACCCTTGGGTTCAATCCCCAGTACTGCAAAAATAAAGAATTAAATTAAGAAAGACTTTTTTTGAAACTTTGTATCCTATGGCTATACAAAGTTATACAAAGTATATGTAAATATACTTTGTATCCTATGGCTTCAATATGGCTTTGCACTTTTGACTTCCACAATTAAGATATTCAGTTCAACTACACAGTCTGGCTCAATCATGCAATTAAAAAAATTTTTAAAATAAAATAAAATCACATACACAAAAAAGCCTATACCACTGAATTTAACAAATGAGATTATAAAGTGTGTATATTTAATCATAATTTTTAAAAGATGTTTTAAAAAATGGTTTGTTCTCTAACAAAACACTGTTTCCTCTTATGAGAGACTTTAAAAATAAAAAATATGTACAGGCTTCATGTTTAAACAATCTTATACAAGAGATTTTTTTACATGGGCTTCCACAAAATAACTCATTTTCCCATAAGTACTGAGTTTAGTGTTTACATATTAAATATTTCAGATTCTCATACTAAAGAAAAGCTTAAACTGAGGATTAAACATACCTCCTTTCAAAACAACTTTTTAATGAAGAAAAGTAACAATAGCTAAACACAAAAAAAGATATTCCACACACACACACAAAAAAAAACCCACTTCATACCTCTTGTCAGCAAGATCTGTTTTATTTCCTACTAGCATGATGATAACATCACTTCCTCTTTCTGTTCTGACATCATCAATCCATTTTGTAGTTTGCTGGAATGAGTTAACATCTGGTATAGGAGGGTGGACAGAGAGATTAGGGTTACTGAAATGCTCCTTAAGTGACAGACAGCACTCCCTCAAATACCCTGCAAGTTGGAAGAGGGATGGCACATTATGAACCCACTTTTAATGTGCCTACAACATAACTCCATTTTATCTGATTACATCTGTCAATCATCTAAACAAATCTGAATAATAAAATCCTTTTATATAGTAAGTTAAACTTTTTTAAAAATAATAATCAAATGAGCACAATGTAGTATATAATTGGAAAAAAATTTAAAACTTTTTAAAATGTAAGGACAGCTATGGCAGATAATATGGTGTTATATTGCCACAATGCTTTTTTTGATCACTTACACATACCAAATATGACAAAGAAAGCATTTCCAAAAGTATGTCAGCCAGTAAGTCCCAACACATCCAGAAAAATTTGTAAAGCCTTCAAATAGCTTTCAACACCACTGTGTTTGTGTTGCTTATTCAGCCTGTGATCACTTTATCCTGAAGTTTATTAGTTTCATGCACCAGAATCACTTCTAAAAGAATTCATCTTTTCCAGTATTAGATTTTTTCTTTTTTGGGGATGGTGCTAGTAATAGGTTCTAAATAGAGTATTTCAAAATCTTTTTCACAGTGGCTAAAGAAAACAATTTACTAATATTTTAACATATCTATGGAATTTTTAAAGAAAAATATACCAAGTTTCATTTGCTTTGGTTAAAGTGAGCACAAACATGTCAAAGCTACAAAACTGGTCAATGTATAACAATAAACATACTTTAAAAAAAACCAAAAAAAACAAATAGCAACCCAAAGTAAAGCTACAAGAGAATAAAGATTGCATATATCCAAAAAAAAAAAAAGAAAGAAAGAAAAAGAAAAAGGAAAAAAAAAAATCCCTGGATGCAATCTTCTAAGTTCTAATCTTGCCATTGCAATTACTATTTAGTAGCTATGATGTCTGAGCAAATATACAAAGATATTTAGTAATATTATTACCAGCTCAAATCAATAAAAATAATTTAAAGAAGTCCAAGATGCTATATAATCTTGGTTTTTTCATAAAGTATGGACCACTATGTGGAATGATTAAACATTGCCTTATGTATATAGATAAATCAATTTACAAAGACAATTTCAATCACAGAGCATTTCCCTGTTAGTCTCCAATGCGCCATGGAAAATTTAGTCACTTCAAAAGTCAAAGGCATTGCTCAGTCTTTGGGGAAAAGAAAAAGAACATTACTTGTTTCATTTCCCATTTAAACATTTTTCTTGAATAGAAACCTAAGTGTAATTTGTTAGCAGCAAAGTATGTCAAAGAATCTAGATATGGCTCAAACAAAAATCATCAATAGAGAAGTGTACTTTATGTTTTCTCTGTCTTCCTCACTAAAGAAAGAATGGCTGGAAGGAGGAAGCAGAGAAAAGCTGGCTAGCAGAAGCTTTTAATAGCCTCAACAGAGCCTGGTAAGATTTGGAAAACTTTGCAAGAGGCTTAGATGCAGAATATTTTTATATTAGAGAAATCTGAGATCAAATTAAATGAAAAAGGAGACTATAATTCCACTATAATTATGGCATGGCTTAGAGACAATAGGATATTAAGAAAATATTTTAAAAAGATTCATAATTGGACCTGAAAGACAATTCTGGGGTGAAAAAATTGGCACAGTAGAAATGAAGCATATTGGTAAAACACCAAAGCAAGTATTTCTGACCTGGCTGGTCTGTGATAAAGTTTGCTATGACAAAACTTATTTTTACATGCCAGTAAGGAAAACAAGCACAAGACAAGAACATGCATGCAGATAAGCTAGAGGTTGAAGAAGATCAGAAATGCATAATTCCCCCCACTCACTTGTGATATCATAAACAACAACTGCCACAGTGGAGTCACGAATGTAGCTAGGAATCAAGCTCCTGAACCGCTCTTGACCTGCTGTGTCCCATAATTGCAATCGTACCTAACAACAAAATCAGTCAAACAAGCAAGAAAAATAAGAAAGGTCAACCCGTTGCAATATACCTACTTGTGATATCGTAAACTACTACAGCTGCAGCAGAATCACGGATGTAACTGGGAATGAGGCTACGGAAACGTTCCTGACCCGCAGTATCCCACAGCTGCAGCCTGATCTGTGGGATGGGAAAAAATAAATAAAAAAACAAAAACAAAAAAAACTAATACTTGGGGAAAAAAACGAAAAGAAAAAAAAGAAATAATGTTTTTTGTAAAGGGGGAGGATGAAAGGTAGAAAGAAGACTCATGCAAGAGGTTGCAAGGAAGTAAGGATGAAAATTAACATAAAACTCCCTTTATAAAAAAATATAATATGAAAAATTTGCTCGCTGTGAAGGTACATGACTGAAAAATGCCACTGAGAAAGATGACACAGAACCAGAAATATGAATTCACTTCTTTCCCTCCTTATAATCTTTTAAAATCCCTGTCTTCCAGATGACAAAGAGTAGACTACTGATGTTCAAATACTGAACATAAAAGATAAAATGAAGGTAAATGTCAATGAGCAGCTCAAGCTAACAAAAGTAAAGGAATTAAGCTTTTTGAAAGCCTCTCTGAAGCTAAAACATCTTTCCCACTGGGTCTAGAACAATGGATTTTTTTTTTGTCTCCCCACCTCCAGTATTGGGATTGAACCCTGGGCTAAACCAGCACTTCACCCCCTAAGCTATATCCCTAATCCTTTTTATTTTGTTTTCAGGCAGGGTCTCATTAAGCTGCCTAGGCTGGCCTTGAATTTGTGCTCTTCCGGCCTCAGCCTGTGGAGTAGCTGGGATTACAAGCATGGTTTTTTGTTTTGCTTTGATTTTTATTTTGCAGTGCTGGCGACTGTACCCAGGGCCTTCTGCATGTTAGGTAAGCACTCTACCACTGAGCCACATCTCCAGCTCTGATATTGGGTCTTTCACTACTGTACTTCTTTCTCCCCAGAACATTATAGATAATGCATCAAAAAGGAGAAATATCTTTCTGCAACCCTACATAAAAATTTCTTTACTTTCTCACATCTACATTATAAGATGAAAAGTGTGAAAATAAGCATCAAGTTTTCTTACCAGTGTAAAGCAGTTTCCCAGCTTTCAAGGTTTAAGAAATGGTAATTATATATGAAGACAAAAGAAAACATCCAAAAGAAAAAATTCACACTAATAAGAAATAACACTGGAGATAAAATAGTTTTTGGGGGATGCAGGTCTTGCAATATTGTATCTAACTTATTTATTATTTAGGTGACAGGAATCATTTCAAGGAAGAGTAAGCTAGAATACAGAATTTACATTGTATTTAAAAGGGAAAACTCAAAAAAGAATGGAAGATAAATATGCAAGTGCAAATATACATTATTTCTTCCTATTTAGTCACTTTGGTACATATCCTATTATGACAAAGAAAATCTTGGAAGTTCACAAAAGCATAATATTTAAATCATAGATTTCTGAATGTCTCAAATGATATTCCAAAGGTCTTCAACAACTCTGATTTCTTCGTGAAAATTATTTTCTCTCTTAAAGCTCTCTGTTGTCATTTTTCCAAATCAAGACAACAAATTTTGTTTAACAGGGCTAGGGATATTAGAGTTTTACAAAACACTTGACATTCTCTTCCTCTTTGGATCTTCAATTGGGTATAAGAAGTCAGATTGTGAAGAACAACTCGTGGTAATAACAGTTTTTCTCAAGGCCTATACACCAACTTTGGTAACTGCTAAGTACTTCTGATGGTGACAGTAACTGATTATAGTTTATCTGAGTTTTCTAACCTGGTATGTTGGAGAAAACTGCACAATGAAAGCATTACTCACTGTTCGATCCTCCAAGTACATGGTTTTTGATAAAAAGTCAATGCCAATTGTTGCCTATAAAACAAAACAAGACAAAGTTAACAAATAATGGTGTGGCCAGCAGTTAAGGTGCAAATGAGATTTATGATTGTAGAAGAAACAACAAATAGATACACTATAGCCAAGTAAGAAGAAATAAAATTTTCAGTAATAATGGCTTCCACATATTAAGCACTTATCTTTGTTAGGAATTACTTTAGGCTCTTTATATGATCATTTCTAATCATCAAACATTCCTGCAAGGTAACTTATTCTCATCCTTGTTTCTCTCATTTTACAGATAACAAGACCAAAGAATTTTAGTTTGCATATTTATATTTGAATATTCAAACACCTGTATTTGAACCCTAGTTTGAAGATTATTCTGAATATTCCCCAGGCAGGTTGGTGCTATTTGTTCCACTAGTAATTTTATACAATATTGCTGATGAGAATTGCTGTTCTGCCTGAATTTTCTATATAATGGCTTGTCAACTGTCCTAATGCCACAGATTTCCAGAGACCCAGAAATATGATTTTTAAAAGAGATAGTTTTTCCAATATAAAAGAAAATTAGGCAGGGCTGGGGTTGTAGCTCAGACACACACACACAAAATATATTGTGTCCATCTACCACTAAAATAAATATTTTAAAAAAAGAAAAAGAAAATTAGGCAAGGAAAACTTTTTCCTCATACTACACAATGATTATCAGCTTCCTTTTTTGATCCAAATAATGAAATACTCTGTTATCTGGCTGCTACTTTGCCCATCAAGGAGGGGGGGGGGTGGAGGAGAAACAGTGAAAGAGTAGGAAAAAGGCAAAGACTAGAACAATGAAGGGAAAAAGTAGATAAGTTTAAGAAGAATCCAAAATTAAATTTGGGAGGTAAAAAAAGAGAGTGGGAGGGGGGAAGGTGGCAAAAGACCCAGAAAAAGTATACCGATGCAAATTCTACTACAGAAGATTAATCATCCCAATTGTAAATGTGCTTATGTATTTTTTATGTACATGTGTGTGCCTTATCTACTTTCCCCCTAAATATCTTTGTGTTGTATTATGCAGAACAGAAACCAGGTAGACTGTGAATTTTCTAAACCAGTTATTAAAAATTAAAGCATATTTAAAAACATAAAATCAAACACTGAATCAGAAAAGTGGTTCATGGGCTACAGGTATATCTCAATGAATGTCTAGTATACACAAGCTGGGTTTGATTATAGGAGAAGAAAGGAAGAAAAGTGGTTCAACCAGTCGGGATTTTATTTATTTCTTTTGGAAGGACACTAGAATTTTGTGTAGAACAATCTAGAGGTTTTTTTTTTTTTTTTTTTTGTACCGGTATTGAACTCAGGAACACTTAACCACTAAGCCACATCCCTAGCCCTTTTTTGTATTTTATTTAGAGATGAGTCTTACTGAGTTATTTAGGGACTTGCTAAATTGCTGAGGCTGGCTTTGAATAGATACTCCCGTCTCAGCCTCCCCAGCCGCTGGGATTACAGGTGTGTGCCACTGCACCTGGCTTAGAGCTTTAACTTTAAAGGGTTAAGGGTATATTCAATTACCACCATCTTTCTGAAAATGTTCCTTATGTGCCTAAAACTTACTGATTTGTCTATGCCATCTTGTGCTTATATTTATTGGTAATCTCTAATATCCTTTGGAATAATAAGTCCTCTAAATCTAAAATAATTTCAAAAGTTATTCTGAGCAACATTATCTTGCTCAAGAATGATTTTACTCCTAAGAGAATAAAATCATGGCATTGGCAGGTAAATGGATGGAGTTGGAGAATATATTGCTAAGTGAAGCAAGCCAATTCCAAAACACTAAAGGCCGAATGTTTTCTTTGATATGAGGATACTGACTCATAATGGCAATGGTGGGGGAGCATAGAAGGAATGGAGAAACTTTAGATAGGGCAAAGGGGAGGGAGGGGATGGGAGGGGGGAAGGGGGCAGGAATGATGGTGGAATGAGTTAGATATCAGTACATGTATAAAAACATGAATGGTGTGAAAATACTTTGTATACAACAGTGACTTGAAAAATTGTGCTCTATATGTGTAATATGAAATGAATTGCATTTGCCATCATGTATAACAAATAAGAATAAATATTTTTTAAAAAATGAATTTACTCCAATTGTGGAAATCTTTCCTGAGCTTATATTAAATTGAACTATATAAAAATTGCCAATGTTTTATTATTTTTAAATTATACAAATTGTAACAATATGGTTCAAACTAAAACTTGAAACTGTTAGATAAGTCTATGGTTTGCAATTGGAAAAAGAAAAAAAACTGTGAAAAATAAGAGCTACTTAAGAGAATCACTTCCACATACATATGGTCAATTCTTGATCTTCAAGAATACTTGAGCTGGGTGCAGTGGTGTATACATGTAATCTCAACTACTCAGGAGGCTGAGGCAGGAGGATTGCAAGTTCAAGGCCAACCTGGGCACCTCCTAACTTAATGAGACTTTGTCTCAAAATGAAAAAGAAAAAGGGCTAGGGATTTAGTTCAGTGGTAGAGCATCCCTGGGTTTAGAACCCCGTAACATACATATAAACACACACAAACAAGAAATACCTGATAAAATTTAAAGCCAATTTTTCTAAGTAAGAATGTAGAGTGTTATATGTCACACAAATTTTCTTTGATAGATTTATATCTTTGGATCTAGTACTGTACTTCTTATGAAAAAAATCATAGTGAATAATCATAAATTAGCCTCTCCTCTTAGTGCCAAAGTACATAACATTGGGCTTCCTTAGCAACTTTAACACAAAGAATCAAAATCTTTCCTTACCTGTCAAATTCCACATAACCTCACTCCATCAATGGCACTTTTGGTATGCTTAAAAGGTCTCCTTAATTTCTCAGAGAATTTGGGTATAATTAAAGCACGTTTAATACATCCAGAAAACTCTACAGTCATTGCTCCCAATTCTTAAGGCTTAGTTCAAATTTTTTATGTTGTGATTTTTGGTTCTGCTCTCACAGATTCAAGCTTATACCCTCAGGAATTCTTCATATCTGGCCCAATAAGCTCAACACTTCTTTAGTCCCTGAGCCTGGCATTTGTGGGCCTTCTGCTGAAAAGAAATAGAAGCACTGCATAGAAACAAGACATGGATGTCTTCTTCTTCTGCTTCTAATTAATATCATACCAGAGGGTTTAATAATCAATCTAATTGAAACAAACAAACAAACAAAAGGACATGCACTGATGTTAACAGGCAACAGTTTAAAACTGACTACCAATAAATTTCATGATATGTAACAGTCAAAAAGGGTACCCTCTTCCTCCTCGAAAAATAGCAAATTGGGGCTGGGCATTATATAGATCAAAGTCATTACCATACTGTGACCATTCTTTCTTTAAGGCAGTACTTTTTTTTTTTTTTTGTAGTTATAGATAGACACAATACTTTCATTTTATTTATTTACTTATTTTTATGTGGTGCTGAAGATTGAACCCAGTGCCTCACATATGCGAGGCAAGTACTCTACCACTGAACTACAAATCCAGCCCTTTAAGGAAGTTCTTTCATAGCACTTTTAACTAGATGAATGATTTGATTGCTAACTTGTACAATTTTTCCCCACTATAAGTTCTCTGAGAGCAAGGCTTGGTCTATTTGTTCATTGCTGGTACCCAGGATATAAAACAGTGCCTGTGGATTTGGCTTTTTTTTTTTTTTTTTAATTTTGAGACAGGATCTCACTAAGTTGCTTAGGGCCTTGCTAAATTGCTGAGGCTGACTTTGAACTTTTGAACCTCCTGCTTTAGCCTCCTAAGCTCTTGGGACTATAGGTGTGTGCCACCATATCCTGGCTGGGTCTGGCTTTCGTTTCAATGGGAAGAAGACCTTTCCCATATTAGAATGAAAGAATTGGTATAATTACATATCTAGAGCTGATGTAAGGAAAAAAGTAAGAGTTTTCCTGTTCACTAACTTCTATTTCCCTAACAAACATGGTCTTCAAAGTAAGGGCCAGAGAATAGTGGTTATAGTGATATAAAGATCAGGTGTGAGGAGTATAGAATAAATATAAAATAATTATTAAACTCAGTAGAATTTATATAACCCAGCTGATACTAGCAACATATTCAAAAAGAGGAGTCTAGACATTTAACAATGTTTCCCATGGAATTTAAGGTAGAAAAGTAGGAAAGTAGAAGGTAGAAGGAAACAGAACTTGATGTTTACAAATATTATGAAAGAATTAGAGGATCTGAGGTTTTTATCTAAATTGCTGGCAGAAAATTTTATGTAATTATAATAAGAGTACTTGAACAAAAAAATTAGGATAGAAGTTGACAGTCTAAGAAGAAAATTCTATGGAGAATATCTGTAATGGTTCTACTAACCATAACATAAAAATCAATGATTTTGGTTGATCATGGAAATGAAAACACAGAAAGGAAAATAAAAATGAAAGTACAGGAGGTTAACAGATTTCTATGTGAACAATTACTAATGCCTCAAATGGTGATGGATTAGAATGAAGAAGAAAACAATGAGACAACACTTAAAGTCTTCAAAGACTTTAAATGGTAAATGATAATAATCACAAAAGAATAAAGTTTTGAGTTGGGTACAGTTGCCTATAACCCCAGGGACTTTGCAACTCCAAGGTCAATCTCAGCAATTTAGTGAGACTCCCTAGAAACTTGGAAAGACCCTATCTAGAAATAAAAAATAGAAAGGGCTGGGGATGTGGTTCAGTGGGTATGCGCCCATGGATTTAATCCCTGGTACCAAAAAGAGGAGAAAGCATTCCGTCTCTCATCCTTAAATATAATGACTCTGTTTACCATTCTGAGAAAGTTCCCGTCTATTTCTAGTTTGTTGAGTATGTATGTACTTTAAAAGTAATAAAAATTGTACCAAGTCTATGGGGTACAAAATGATGTTCTGATATATGTTTACATTGTATAATGATGATAGCAAGATAATTAGCTTATCTATCTCCTCAACCATTAATCTTTTCTCTATAATGAAACATTAAAACTCTAATAACTGACCCTTCCAAGCTAGAGATATAGCTCAGTGGCAGAGCACTTGGCCTAGCCTAACATGTGCAAGGCCCTGGGTTCAATCCTCAGTACTGCAAAAAAGAAAGAAAAAAACACCAAAAACCAAAAAACCTAACTTTTCCCATTTAAGGTTAGCCCTGCCTTCTGTCAATCATTTCCTGATCTAGTTACTGGGTTCACCATACCTGAATAATAAAACCTAAATTTTAAAGTAACTTCTTCCTTCAGCTTACTTGGCTTTTCTTTTTCTAGCTTTTTAAGATGGAAGATTAAGTTATTAGTTTAATCTTTTCTGTATA
This sequence comes from Callospermophilus lateralis, assembly GCF_048772815.1. Lineage (NCBI taxonomy): Eukaryota > Metazoa > Chordata > Mammalia > Rodentia > Sciuridae > Callospermophilus > Callospermophilus lateralis. Next base: position 150,080,619 of record NC_135306.1, on the reverse strand, counting down.
GTACTGCTTTTAAGCTGTCTTCCATTAGCTTTGATATATTGTGTTTTATCTTTTTATTTATCTCAAAGTATTTTCTAATTTCTATTATAATTTCATTTTTGACATTTATTAAGGAGTATACCGTTTAATTCCACCTATGAATTTCTCAAATTTCTTATGTTAATGATTTTTAATTTCATTAACTCATTTATTCGATTTCAAGTATAGAAAATGTTATAGAATTCCTAGACTTGGATTAATTCTCTATAAGAAAACATCCACTATCACTTCTAATTCCCTCCCTGATGGTATAGAAATGATCTTCCAATAAACTTTAGGAGGAGACAAATTGAATAAGGTTGAGAACTATGAGAAAAAGCATATATATGATCATATATATATATGTGTGTGTGTGTGTGTGTGTGTGTGTACAGTATTTATATAGTATTTTACACATTACAGAAAGTGCTTCTACATTGATGAATACATGTAAATATTACAAGTAAAATTTTAAAAATATCTTTTTTTTTTAAAGAGAGAGAGAGAGAATTTTTTAATATTTATTTTTTAGTTATCGGCGGACACAACATCTTTGTTTGTACGTGGTGCTGAGAATCAAACCCGGGCCGCACACATGCCAGGCGAGTGCGCTACCACTTGAGCCACATCCCCAGCCCTAAAAAATATCTTGAATGTTACTTCTAACACAGAATAGAAAACTATCATAAATTGATAAAAACAAATTACCTGATAAGTGTTGTCAAAACTGTCATACATGAATCTGGTGATCAAGGATGTTTTTCCAACTGAAAAGAAAAACATATTTGCTTAGTTAACACATTGTGTTCTCAGGCAATTCTATGAAGAACTGCAATTTAATTCTATGGAGAATATCTGTAATGGTTCTACTAACCCTAATTAAAAACCAACTATCCCCTAAGTTTGCCAATATTGTTGTTAAACAACAATCTCTTGTTGGAACAGAATAGAAGACACAAAGACACACCCATATAAATACAGTTACCTCATACTAGAGGAAGGAGCCATAAACATATATTGGAACAAAGATAGCCTATTCAACAAATGGTGCTGGGAAAACTGGAAATCCATAAGTAGTAGAATAAAACAACCCCTATCTCTTATCCTGCATAAAAATTAACTCAAAGTAGATCAAGGACTTAGGCATTAGACCAGAGACCCTGTACTTACTGGAAGAAAAAGTAGGCCCAACCCCACATCATATCAGCTTAGGAACCAACTTCCTCAACAAGACTCCTATGGCACAAGAAGTACAATCAAGAATCAATAAATGGGGGAGCTGGGGTTGTGGCTCAGTGTAGAGCGCTTGCCTACAATGTGTGAGGCACTGGGGTTTGATCCTCAGCACCACATATAAATAAATAAAGGTCCATCAACAACTAATAAAATATATATAAAAAAAGAATAAGTGGATGGAATCAAACTAAAAAGCTTCTTCACTGCAAAGGAAACAATCAAGAATGTGAACAGAGAGCCTACAGAACAGGAAAAAAATCTTTATCACCTGCATCTTAGAGTATTAATCTCCAGGTTATACAGAGAACCCAAAAAATTTAACACCCAAAAAACAAATAACCGGATCAATAAATGAGCAAAGGAACTGAACAGGCACTTCACAGAAGAAATACAAATGGTCAAATAATATATGAAAAAATGTTCAACATCTCTAGAATTAGAGAAATGCAAATTAAAACTACACGGAGTTTCCATCTCACTCTAGTCAGAATGGCAATTATCAAGTATATAAGTAACAATAAATGTTGGTGAGGATGTGGGGGAAAAGGTACACTCATACATCACTGATGGGACTGCAAATTGGTGCAACTGCTATGGAAAGCAGTATCGAGATTCCTTAAAAAAACTTGGAATGGAACCACCATTTGACCAAGTTGTCCCACTCCTCTGTCTATACCCAAAAGACTCAAAATCACTACAGTCACAGCCATAACAATGTTTATAGCAGCTCAATTCACAATAGCCAAACTATATGGAACTATAGGTGTCCTTAAATGGATGAATGGATACAGAAAATATGGCATACATTCACAATGAAATATTACTCAGCCATAAAGAAGAATGAAATTATGGCTTTTGTGGGTAAATGGATGGTACTGGAGAATATCAAGTTAAGTGAAATAAGCTAATTACAAAAAAACCAAAGGCCAAATGTTCTTACTGATATGTGAATGCTAACCCACAACAAGGGAGGGTAGAGAAGGAAAGAATAGAAGTCCACTGGATTAGACAAAGGGAAATGAAGGGAAGAGAGTGGGGAGGGAAATAGGAAGGACAGTAGAATTAATGGGACATAACATTCCTAGTCTTGTATTTGAATGCACTACCAGGGTAACTCCACCTCATGTATGACCACAAGAATAGGATCCTAATTAGAATAAGCCATACTCATGTATGCATAATATGCCAAACATTCTACTGTCATGTATAACTAAAAGGAACAAATTAAAAAAAAAAAAAAAAAGCACATTAGTAGTACCTTCCTATAATCCCAGCTACTCAGAGGCTGTGGCAGGAGGATCACAAATTTGAGGTCAGCCTGGACAATTTAGTGAGACACTATCTCAACATACATACATACATACATAAATGAAAAGGGCTGAGGATGTAACTCAATGCTTGCTTAGCATATAAGAGGTCCTGGGTTCCATTCCCAGTATAACAGCAGTGACAGGAAAGAGTGTTTAGTTAAGAGTTAAGGAAAATGAAGAGTCTGATCTCGGGCTGAGGTTGTAGTTTAGTGGCAGAATGCCTGTCTAGCCTGTGTGGGAGGGACACTGGGTTCGATCATTAATACTGCATAAAACAAATAAATAAAATAAAGGTATTTTGTGCATCTACAACTACAAAAAAATAATTTAAAAAAAATCTGATCTCACTACTTACAGAGAGAAATCACAAAGATTCACAATTCTATTCTGTATTGGTATTTTTAGGAAAGGACCACTAGGCCAAAAATAGTGGAAAGTTGGAAATTTCCTTAGTAATGAGCATGATTTCCAAGAGCAAAAACATACCAAATTATTCTTCTATCTTGGCACAGACTAAGTATTAAATAAATGCAAGAAATTCTATCAATTAGAAAGGCATTGGATAAATAAGTCTCTAATGCTTCCCAAAATATAAATACTTTTGGAGAGGATAAAATCCATAACAACTCATTTCCATTTTAGTATGTATTACATAAATTACATTACATTTTAGTATGAAAAGTTACTTAAACTTTTGATTTTAAGCTAATTTTTAGAGCCAGATTCTGGCCTCTACCTTTCCCTCTTTTCATATGCCCTATGAAAACCTGATAGGGAGGTGCTGGGGTTGTGGCTCAGTGGTAAAGTGCCTGCCTAGCACGTGTGAGGCACTTGGGTTGATCTTCAGCACTACATAAAAATAAACAAATAAAGGTATTATGTTCATCTACAACTTAAAAACAAACAAAAAACCTGAGGGGAAAAAGTATTCTCAGTATAGGTGGCCAGTATACAAAAATCAATTATATTTCTAGTGGCGGTGGCACAACCTAGGAGACTGAGACAGGAAGATAGTGAGTTCAAAGTCAACCTCAGCAACTTAGCAAAACTCTGTCTTAAAATAAAATATAAAAAGGGCTGAGGACATGGCTCAGTGGCTAAGCATCCCTGGGTTCCATCCTTGGTACCCTGCATCAAAAAAAAAAATTTACTTGGAGAGGAAAAAGTAAATTAGAATAGCCAAGGCAAATTTACAGAACAAAACTGGGCAACTTATACTACTAAATTTTAAGATTTATCATTAACCTACAGTAAATAAGACAATGTGATATTAAAGTACTGAAAAGGCAAGCTCCAAATGGGAAATAGTTTCAGCCTGACAGTGTAAGGTGCTACAAATACACACTCCCAGTGAAACTAGTAAAAAAAATTGTTGATATTATAACAAATTAAACATTTAATGCCTCTGAAAACAGTTCTAGCATAACAGCAAATAACAAATAAACAAAACATTTATTTTTTTAAAAAAAATTTAAAGCTCAGTAAGAAAAGAGGCAGTTTATGGTATTTGAAGCAAAAACCATAAAGAAGACTTTTTTTAAATAAAAAAAGTGTTTTTTTTAGTTGTAGATGGACACAATACCTTTACTTTATCTGTTTATTTTTATGTGGTGCTGAGGTTTGAACTCAGTGCCTCACATGTGCTAGGCAAGCGCTCTGCACTGAGCCACATTAGGTTTATTCATTAATGGCAAAAAGCCAGAAGCAAACCAAATACCTACCAATAACAGAATGTATAAATTGTGGCATCACCATAAAATTCACACAGGCAAAAGTCATATCCTACTAATATATAAAACTACATGGATAAATTTCAGACACTACATAGAATGAAAGGAAAGAGAACTCAAAGAACATAAATTGAAATAATTCCAGTTACATAAATTCAAACCTGGCAAATTTTAGTCAGAATAGAAAGGGGTTTCTAACTGGCAAAGAGGGTCAGGGAGTCTTCTGAATGCTGGAAATGATTTATATTTTTATTTGAGTGGCAGTTACGGGGGTATATAAATATGTTAAATTTCCAACAAGTCATATATTTAAGACTTCTCCAGTCAGGGGTGGTGTTGCACACCTGTAATTCCAGCGACTTGTAAGACTGAGGCAGGAGAATAGCCATGTTCAAAGTCAGCCTGGAGAACTCTGCAAAATCCTCAGCAACTTACCAAGACACTGTTTCAAAATAAAAAATTTAAAAAAGGGTTGGGGATGTATTTGAGTAGTAGAGCCTCTAGGTTCAATCTGAAAGACAAAGAAGGGGTGGAGGGAGGGAAAGGACAAACTATTCCTTTTACTCTCCAAGATTCATTCAACCTTGCCTCAAAACACTAGATTTGTTATTATACTCACAAATCCAGCTATTATAACAAATCTTTACCCAATCCTAATCAAGTTTCTTCTTTCTTTTTTTCCTTTTTTGCAGGGGATGGGAGGGTACTGGGGATTTAACCTAGGGCCAATTTATCACTGAGCTATTATCCCAAATTTATTTATTTATCTATCTACCACCTACCTACCTATATACTTATTTATTTATTTTAATACTAGGGATTTAATCCAGGGGTGCTTAACCACCAAGCCACACCCTCAGCCTTTTATTTTATTAGATAGGGTCTCATTAATTGCTGAGGTTGGGTTTGAATTGCAATCTTCCTGCCCCAGCCTCCGGAGTCACTGGGATTACAGGCATGTACCACAGCACCCAGTTTATTATTTATTCTGAGACAGAATCTCACCCAGTTGCTTAGGGCCTCTCTAAATTGCTGAGGCTGGCCTTGAACTTGAGAACTTCCTGTCTCAGCCTCCTGAGTCACTGGGATTACAGTTATGCACCATAGTGCCGGGCTCCAATTCTCATATTAAAGTAGCCACCTTAAATCAGATCAACAAAACACATAAACATCCCAACTTTTCCCTTCTCCCTAAGAGGCTACTGAACTGAGCTGAATACCATACTCCCAAAATTCACATTCACCCAGACCTTACATGGATATAAATTCTTGCCTGTTTCAATTTACACTGTAATCAAGTTAAAATAAGGTCATGCTGGATTACAGTGGATCCTAATTCAATGTAGTGCTTGTATAAGAGGAAATTTTGAATAGACAAAGGCAAACATTAGAGTTGCAACACCACAAGAGCATTATTAGAATTGTTTCATTTTGAAGCTACACATATGGAGCTATTTGGGTTTCAAAATAAATCTAATATCACAACCAATCTAATTTTTAAGGTTCCTGAACTTGTTATCCTTAGCTGATGCAGGGGTTTTTGTTGATACCTGATTTACATAAAAATTGTACCTTACACAAAATAAGAAGATAAGCATTGTTCTGGTACAAAGAATCAACAGCCAGGCGAAGTGGTCCAAGGCTCGGGAGGCTGAGGCAGAAGGATGGCAAGTTCAAAGCCAGTCTCAGCAAAAGCGAGGCACTAAGCAACTCAGTGAGACTATTTCTAATAAAATACACAATAGGGCTGGGGATGTGCCTCTGGTCAAGTGCCTCTGAATTCAATCCCCAGTACCCACATCCCCCCCAAAAAACACAACAGAATGAATAAAGGAAGGAAGGAAATCTTACTAACAGTAGCAAAAACCATGAATTATAAATGATATTGTACACTGTTAGGTCATGTAAATTACTTTTTGTCAGAAGAGGGGACTGCAGATGTAGCTCAGAGTGCCTAGCATGCATGAAGCAAAGCACCCCCCCCCAAAAAAAACTACTAAAACTGTTAAGATTCATGCAATTAACAAACTAAAAAGCAATTATTGACCCATGAAGAAGGAAAAACCTTGTTCCTACATTAATTACTGAATGTATACTCATTTGTGTTTTAACTAAAATAAGAAGTTCAAGGTTGGGGCTACAGCTCAGTGGTAAAGTATATGCTTAACATGCACAAGGCTCTGGGTTTGATCTCTAGCACCACAAAATAAATAAATATTTAAAATATGTATCATTTGTCATCATTACACCATTACATTAGTCTTGGTTGATTAATCATTACCAACACAACACTACTGTCTATCTAATTAAGTCCTTCATAAAGAAGCAGCAGTTCCATATACAAAAAGCTGTACTTTCACCCAAGACAACTAAATAGTCTAGTTTGGTTTACAAGAGTGCAATGCAATGTTCAAACATGCCATTCTAAAACGTATGTTGTTTGTCATGCATCTGAGCATTCAACCAAGTGTGGATTGATAATATTCTTTAAAAAAATTCATGTTTGGCCAGGCACATGCCTGTAATCCATGTGGCTGGGGAGGCTGACCAAGAGGATTGTAACGAGTTCCAAATCAGCCTCAGTAATTTAGTGAGGCCCTAAGCAACTCAAGAGAGGGGAGGGAGGGGGGGAGGAAGGGAGGGAGGAAGGGCAGGCCAGGGATGTGGTTCAGTGGTGAAGCATCCCTGAGTTCAATCCCTGGTACCAAAAAAAAAAAAAAAAAAAAAAAAATCTGTACTAAACATGTACAGACTTGATTTTTTTTGGGGGGTCACTATTCCCCCCAAAATACAGTATAGCTATTTACACAGCATTTATGTTATATTAGGTATTACAAGTAATGATAAATATCATAAGTAATGACTTAAAGTACACGGCAAGAAAAAAAGCATACAGGAGGATATACACAAGGTTTTACTAAGCTATTTTATATAAAGGACTTGAGTATCCATGCATTTAGTTATCCAAGGGGTCCTGGAACCAAACAAGAAGAGATCAAGGGATGACTTTTTGTAAATAATCTATAAAATTTTACAATAATATTCACAATGCCTCTTCAGTGAAATAAAACCGACATGCTAGCCTAATTTCAGCATTTATAATACTGTTTCTGAAACTGAACCATGTTTTTTTTAACATACTAATTATACCCTCTTGCACTGCTACATAAGAACTTGCATTCCAACGATCTCAATAGGATTCCTATTTCATCTTAGTATACAACAAACACTAGCAAACAATTCAGGTGTGAAACCTAATCCAAATGACAGGGCTGTATCTTTGAAATATGTGTAGTCCAGAGCAAATATAATGCAAAACTGAACCTACTCACATATTTCTTCATTTGAACAAGCACATACTAAAAGCCAGGGACTGAATGAATATAAAAGCAATTAAAACTTAGTCCTGTCAAGGTTAAGTGTGCAAGACAGAAATAATTATTGTGGTATTATAAAAAGTACAGAAGTTATGTTATGGGAAGGGAACAGTTTCTATAATGAGACTGGATGGTAAGAAAAAACTTCCCAGAGAATAATGACTTTATAGATGAGATCTGAAGGAGACATTAGTCAGAAAAATTAACAAACTTCATGACTTTCCCTGTATCAGAAAACTTATTTTTAGAACATAACAAATTTAAATCTGTAACTCTACCTAAGATTAACAGAATTCTTCAAATTCAAGTAAGAAAAGCTAATTTGTAATGAACCATATGCAGGATATTACTTTAAGATACAGTTAAGATAGTTTAAGATACTCTTTTCAGTTTTTTACTTCAAATATTAAACCTATCCCAATTTCTTACCGAGTAAACAGGCAATATTTGAGGAGACAGCTTCTGGATTTGAATTCTAGTCCTACTTTTCCCATACCACAAAATTTGCCCTTTTAAGGCAAAAAATTCAATCATTTTCAGTATATTCAGACAGTTGTGCAACCACCATTACTAACAAGTCCAGAACATTTTCATCACTCAAAAAAAAAAAAAACAAACAAAAAAAAAAACTCCTACAACCATTTAATTTCCCATTTTCCCATTTCTCCCATTCCCCAGACCTTGGTAACCACTAATCTACTTTCCTCTCTATGGATTTGTCTATTCTACCTATCAACTTTACTAGCTATGTAACTTGTACAGCTTAATCTTCCCAATTTTATAAAATAAGGATAACATTTCCTATCTTGATTGCTTAATACCAGAAAGTGCTTAATATGATTGGCCATGCTCAGTGAATGCAGTAAGCCATTAATATTTTAGAAGATAGTCCCCTTTCTCAATCTAAGATTTCACTGGAAAATTGAAGATAATTCAAAACAAAGGTATCTCTTAACTGAAAACAAGTGCTAGCAGGTGGGGGTATAAATCAGTAGTGGAGTGGCTTAGCATGCTTAAAGGCTCTGGGTTCAAAACCTAGCACTGCCAAAATAAAAAACAAAACAAGTATAGTCCATAAAGCAGGTTTAATAAACTTCAAGGTTTTGAAATCATGAAGAATATGTTCTCTGCCTTCAGTGAAACTAAACAAGAAATGTATAACTAAACATAATCTAGAAAGTCCTGAAATGCTTGGAAATAATGATAACACCCTCACTGGCTCCTTTGTTCCTTTCTTTTTTTTAGTTGTAGATAAAACAACACCTTTATTTTATTTTTTATTTTTATGTGGTGTTGAGGATCGAACCCAGCGCCTCACATGTGCAAGGTGCTCTGCTGCTGAGCCATAATTCCTCCTTTCTTTCCTTCCCTTTTCTTTTTTTAAACACTGGAGATTGAACCTAAGACCTTGCACAAGGAACTACATCCTTGGCCCTTTTTAATTTTGTATTAGTTTTGAGACAAGATCTGGCTAGGCTGCCCAGAATGAACTTTGAACTTGTTATCCTCCTGCCTCAGACTCCAAAGTAGCTGGATTACAGCATTATAACACCTATGCCTGCTATTTATTTTATTTTCCTTTAAAAATTTTTATTGGTACATTATATGTAATAATGGGATACACTGTGATAATCAGACATTGTGCCAGCTATTTCTTTCCTTTCTTTCTTTTTTTTTTTATGGTGCTGGGAATGGAACCCTCTGCTCTGGCACTGTACCCCGCAACCCAAGAAGTATTATTTGTAACCCCTGGATTTACAAAGTCACAGATTACTAAAAATAATCTGAACTGCATGATAATGAAATTTTAACAAAGTATGCACTATTCAAAATAGCTAAAAAGTGGAAACAAACCAAATGTCCATCAATTGATGAATGTATAAACAAAAAGTGATTATCCATGCAATGGAATATTACTCAGTCATGAAAAGGAACGAGGTACTGATACCTGCTACCAAAAGAAAGTACCTTGAAAACACCACATTAAAAGACAAGTCAAAGAAGATCATATGGGGGCTGGGGTATGGCTCAGTGGTAGAGTGCTTGCCTAGCATGTTGGAGGCGCTGGGTTTGATCCTCAGCACCACATAAAAATAAAGGTATTGTGTCCAAGTACAACTAAAAAAAAATATTCCAAAAAAAAGATCATATGTAATTCCATTTATTACACATTTAAAACCGGCAAATAAAATAGATTAGTGATTGCTTACATCTGGGGAGGGGGAAATAGTGAGTGATAGCTAAAGGAGTCAGGGATTCTTTTTGAGGTTGCACCACTTTGTAAATATAATATATACTATAATATATAATAATATACAGTAAATGGCACATATATTATATATATATATATATCATATACCATTGAACCATACACTTCAAGTAGTTGAATTATATAATTTTATCTCAATAAAGCTGTTAAAGAACTTATGGGAGCTGGGCGTGGTGGTGTACACCCATAATCACAGCAACTTAGGAGACTGAGGCAGGAAGTTTCCAAGTTCAAAGACAACCTCAGCAACTTAGCCAAGTCCTGCCTAAAAATTAAAAAGGGCTGGGGATATGGCTTAGTGGTTAAGTGCCCCTGGGTTCAATCCCTAGTATCAGAGAGAGAGAGAGAGAGAGAGAACGAGAACTTATGGGGCCAGGTATTGTATTATACAACTATAATTCCATCTACTGGAGGCTGAGGAAGGAAGACTGCAATTCAAAGGCCAGTCTGGACAACTTAGCAATACCCTTTCTTGAAATTTAAAAGAAAAGGGCTGGGGATGTATCTTAGAATGCACAAGGCCCTGGGTTCAATTACCAGTATTGCCCCAAAACATTCGCACATGTGTGCTTGCACGTGCACACACACACAAAATTTATATGGATGATGAATAGTGGTGATGGTGGTATAAATAATGTCAATATACTTTTTTGGTACCAAGGATTGAGCCCAACAGAGCTTAACTGCTGAGCCATATCACTAGTCCTTTTTAGTTTTTTGAGACAAGGTCACTAGGTTGCTTACCGTGTCATTAAATTGCTGAAGATAGCTTTGAACCTGTCTGTGATCCTCCTGTCTCAGTCTCCTGAGCTGCTGGGATTACAGGTGTGTGTCACCATACCCAGCTGTGAATGTACTTAATATCATTGAACTATAAGCCTAAAAATGCCTAAAATTGTAACTTTTGTTACAAGTTATATAGCACAATTTTTTAATTTTCTTTTTTGCAGAGCTGGGGATCAAACTCAGGGCCTCATGCACGCTAGGTAAGTGCTCTACCATTGACCCATGTCCCTACCCCTTTATATCTTATTTTAAGATAGGGTGTCAATAACTTGTCCAGGTTGGTCAAGTTGTGATCCTCCTACATCAGCCTCCCTAGTCCCTTGGATTACAGGCATGCACAACCATGCCTGGCTTTTACCACAATTTTTGTTAAAAACCTCTTAATAGGTGCTCGCTTTGGTAGCACATACAATAAAATTGGAAGGATACAGAGAAGATTAGCATGGCCCCTGCGCAAGGATGACATGCAAATTCGTGAAGCGTTCCATATTTTTTATTTTAAGGTTGGACGCCATGTGGATGCTATGAATGAATACAATAAAGCTCTGGAAATAGATAAGCAAAATGTGGAAGCTTTGGTAGCTCGTGGAGCATTATATGCAACAAAAGGAAGTCTGAACAAAGCAATAGAAGACTTTGAGCTTGCATTGGAAAACTGTCCAACTCACAGAAATGCAAGAAAATACCTCTGCCAAACACTTGTAGAAAAAAGAGGGCAACTAGAAGAAGAAGAAAAGTTTTTAAATGCTGAAAGTTACTATAAGAAAGCTTTGGCTTTGGATGAGACTTTTAAAGATGCAGAGGATGCTCTGTCGAAACTTCATAAATATATGCAGAGAAAAACAAGTTGAAAAGGAAGAAAAGAAGAAAATAGAAACAAGTGCAGAAAAGTTGTGTAAGCTCTTAAAAGAGGAGAAAAGGCTAATGAAGAAGAAAATCATCCTCCTCTTCAAGTGTTTCTTCTGCTGATGAATCAGTTTCTTCCTCATCTTCTTTCTCTTCTGATCACAGAAGGCATAAGAAACGAAAGAGGAACCAGTCAGAGTCTTCTTGCAGTTCCAAAAGGCATTCATCTAGGGCATCCTCAAGTCAGATAGATCAGAACAGGAAAGAGGAGTGCTATCCAGTTCCATCTTTTCTTAACCAAAAATAAGAAGTGGAAAAACTACTGGAAAAGCAAGACAGGTTTCAATATCAAAAGACACAGGTAAAAGAGAAAGATAAGTGCCCTCTTTCTTCCTCTTCAGCTGAAATACCAGATGATTTTAGAAGTAGGTCTGAAGATCCAAGAGATTTTCACAATAGCTATAAAACCCAGGCAAGTAGTAGCAAAACTGAAAAGCCATATAAATCAGAAAGACATTTTTCCAGTAGAAGAAATTCCTCAGATTCCTTCTATAGGAATTCAGAGGACAAGATAAAAATGTATGGTCACAGGAGATTTGAAAAAGACATAGAAGGAAGAAAAGAGCACTATAGAAGGTGGGAGCCAGGTTCTATGAGGTATTCCACTTCACCAGCAAGTTCAGACTACTCTTGGAAGTCAGTTGAAAAACACAAAAAATACACTTATTCTGGATGACGTGATTTCAGTAGACATGAGCAAAGAGTAAATACAAATCAAGAATATGACAGAGAGGACAATTCTGGGGAAGATAACAAAACAGAAATTCCAGAAGAAGATGGACTAAATAGCAAAGAGCAACCAGAAAGCAGAGTTAAAAAAAATTACCTCAAAACTTACTCAATATATTTAATCAGATAGCTGAGTCTGAGAAAGAAAAAGGAAATAAGCAAAAATAATAATATTTCATGGAAATCTGTATGGTTACACTAAAATGCTGTTGAAAGTTTTCGGGTGTTTTAGTCATTAACAATCTGATGCAGAAATGTCTTCTGCTCTTAAGATTATTTGTAAAGATTACTGAATCCCTTTTTTTTTTTTTTTTAATCTCAAATTTTATTTGTTTCAGTTGTAGGTCCCTTTGTCACAACCTGAGTTTTAGGCTTTTTGTGGGTATGTTTAGTGTATTTCTTACTCTATTTAAACTTCTTCACCTGAAGATAATTCTCTGACAGCATTGTTTCTTTGTTATATTATGGTGTGTGAGAATTTTGTGGCTCACCTACCTTGCCGTATGCAAGAAAATTAAATTCATGCATTGAACACTTGGATCACTTTCATCAAAAATTGTATCTTCTGTTCAATTAAAAGCCCTCAGCTTTTGAAAAAAAAAAAAAAAACACCTCTTAATAGCAAAAAATAAAAAGTAAAACCAAAAAACTACAGAGGATTTGTAAAGAATACCAGGATTCAAAGAATGTAAGACTGGTGTTTGTACAAATGAAGAAGCTTCAATTATCCTGCAACCCATAAATGACAAATTATGACCCACTTCACAATTCTTGGTCAGTTACACAGGCCAAATAGTACTGAATCTGACCAATTAGATATTTATAATTTTCTACTTATTTTTTAAATCACAGACACTGCTATAAAATATTAATGCACTATCAGAATCACAGCTTAAATAATATGCTATGATTTTAAGAACACAGCTAAGCAAAAAACATTATTTATAGTCACTGTTCCATCATGATAACAAAGACAGCTGAGAAAAGTACCTGGGGATCACAGTAGAAAAACTCAGCTGCAAGCCAACTTCACTGCACTATCATATCCAAGGATGTCTCCCCTAGGTGATGCAATTCTATAGCAAAACAGAAAATCAATTAAACCAAGCTAGACTATTTTAATGTTGCTAATCCAGTCCATAACACTGAAGTTTAGTAACATAGCAGCCTTTTTCTAGACCTACACTGAATAAAGATTTTGTTTCTCCTAAAGTTATGAAACAAAAACCACATTTACACAATCATATATTTAAATGAAGAGAATGAGTTTGGTTACACATATTTGTTGAATTAAATAACATCGAATCTATGACTCCAAAGTTCCTTTTAGTAAAGGTGTTTTATTTCTTTACAATATTTATTAGATTCTCTGAGTTTCAGGATGATAAAAGTGGTAATACTCAAAGAGCTAAAAACCTACCTACACATAAAGCATGCATATGGGGGACTGGAGATATTGCTCAGAGGTAGAGAACACTTGTGTTTCAATTCCCAACACCACAGGAAAAAAGAAAAAACAAAAAAAGTGGCGCAAAGATGTTACTGCTTTAGTCATAACTGCCAAAAATTATAAGCAATTAAAATGTCCTTCCGTAGGTAAGTGGATAAACAAACTGAAGTATACCCAGTAATGGAATTTATTCAGTACTAAAAAGGAATAAACTATAAAACCATGAGACATGTAGGAACTATAAATGTATGATTCTAAATGTAAGAGGCCAATCTAAAAAGACTGTAAGATTCCAACTACTATAGGACATTCTGGAGAAGGCAAAACTAAGGAAACAGTAAAAATATTAGCTGGCCAGGGGCTAGAAGTAGGGATAAACAGGGAGAGGACAGAAGATTTTAAAACTTTTTTTTTTTTAATTTATTTCTTACATATATGACAATAGTAGAGTGCATTACATTCATAATTACATTCATAATTATCCATTCACAGCAAAATTTTTGTACTCTCTATATAAAGTATGTTCATACCAAATTATACCATTATACATGAGCGCTCTCTCTCTCTTTTTTTTTTTTTGCAAAACTTTGTGTTTTTTAAAAGTGTGAAAACTCTCTGTATGAGACAACAATGATGGATACATATCATTATACATTTGTTCAAATTCACAGAATGTTCACCAAACCTCAAGTGAAACCTAATATAAATGATGGACTCTAGGTAATAATTATGTAGATTCATCATTTTAAATAAATCTACCACTCTAATGGTGGATACTGAAAAAGGGTAAGACTAAGTATTTGCATAGGCAAGGAGTGTATATGAAATCATGGTGCTTTTCTCTCAATTTTGCTGTGAACCTAAAATTGATCTAAAAAAACCCTAAATTAAAAAAAATTTTTACTCACATTAAAGTTGAAAACAAGAAAGATGCAAATATATTAACATCCACTAGATATTTTTACCAAAGATAAAAAGTAAATAAATATTATAATGCTTACATGACTAGTATTTATTTCTTACTTCATTCCAAAACTATTAATTGCTAGTAAATAAGGAAGTTGAGAGATGAAAATGCAAAAACAAATAAGGTCTGTATCTAAAATGAGTTTACAATCCACTGAAAGAAATAAACATGCATACATACAAAAGAACAAGAGAAGGAAGCACTGTGCTGTGCCTAACCTATGGACTGACGGGTTAACCTTTTCTCAATTTATAAAACATTCCAGGGCTCCCCAGCATCCATAAGATAAAGTCAAGTCTTTAGCAGGTATTTAAACACTTTTACAATCAAACTTGAGCCGAGCCTCTAGTCTCATCTCCCACCCTTGACAAACATTAACACCATTGCCAATCATGGAAGGCTATTACTTATTCTCCAAATGTACTATGTACTTTGGAGCCTGAGCCTTTTCTCATATAATGAAATTTTGTGGAACTTATCTTTCCTGGTTACATTATGAGCTTATAAATTTGTTATCACATATGGTTATGCCTGAAGAAAAGAAAAAATTAAATTGTCTTTCAAAATTATATTCAGCCTCAAGTCTTGAAAAGTATTTCAGATAGCACAAGTTATACATTAACAGTGTGGGAAGGGGGCTGGGTTGTGACTCAGTGGTAGAACACTTACCTAGCATGTGCGAGGCCCTGGGTTCAGTCCTCAGCACCATGTAAAAATAAATTTTAAAAGGTATTGTGTCCAACTACAACTCAAAAAATAAATATTAAAAAAAAAAAAAGAAGAAGAAGAATGTAGCCGGTACTGTGGTCCATGTCTGTAATCCCAGCAGCTCAGGAGGCTGAGGCAAGAGGATTGTGAATTCAAAGCCAGCCTCAGCAATGGTGAGGTGGCTAAGCAACTCAGTGAGACCTGTTTCTCTAAATAAAATACAAAACAGGGATAGGGATGTGGCTCAGTGGTTGAGTGCCCCTTAGTTCAAATTCTAGTAAACCCCTCTCCCCCCAAAAAACAATGTATCATAAGGATAAAAGATGAGTCAAGGGCTGGGGATGTGGCTCAGTGGTTAGGCACTCTTGTGTTCCATCTCTAGCACCAAAAAAAAAAAAGAGCTAGGGATGTAGCTTAGTCAAAGACCTGTGGGTTCAATTTCCAGTATTACAAAAACAAACAAACAACAAACACACACACACACACACAAATCCACCATCTTCTTAATGTGCTTTTTTTTTTTTCCTAGACAATTTTTCCCTTTCTTGTGTTATTTGAATTTGTAGTCTTTTGAAAATCATTTCATAATCCACCCCCAACTGGGTGAGGGTTGAACCCAAGGGCATTCTACCACTGAGCCACATCCCAACCCCTTTTTCTTTTTCTTATATTTTTGAGACAGAAGCCCCCTAAGCTGTTCAGTCTGGCCCTGAACTTGAGAGCAAGGACTCAGCCTCTGGAGGTGCTGGGATTATAGGCATGCCCCACTGTACCCAGTTTATTGATAATTATATTAAATGTAAATGTACTGATGTTTCAATTTTTAAAAGTTTATCTGATTGGACAAGCACAAAGTCTAACTAATGACTAAACTATATGCTACTTATTAAGACATCTGAAATCTAAGAATATAAAGAGGCTGAAAATAAAGAGAGAAAACACAACCAAAAGATGGTATTATATTATTATCAAAGTAAAGCCAGTGGGCACAACAGCGGTACATGCCTGTAATCTCAGGGCCTCAGGAGGCTAAGGCAGGAAGGTCCTGAGTTCAAAGCCAACCTCAGCAACTTAATTAGGCCCTAAGCAATTTAGCAAAACCCTGTCTCAAAAAATAAAGAGAGCTGGAGATGTGGATCAGTGATTAAGCACCTCTGGGTTCAATCTGATACCAAAAAAAAAAAAAAAAGTAAAGCCAGATGCAGTAGCATTCCTGAAGTCCCAGATATCCAACTCAGAAGGCTGAGGCAGGAGGATTACCTGAGGCCACTTTTGAAAGCTTGGTTGGAGATTCTAATAGGAAAGCCTAGCTACCTGAGAATGGTTCTCCTCTACTGGAGAAGACCTTTTTCATCAAGTATGTAGCTTTGGGAGGGTAGAACCTGGAGTACCGAGAGAGGAAGGGGACACCCTCCTGGCCCACCAGATCAGTTCAGTCAACCCTGGCAATCCATGGGGTTACAGTGCACCGTCATATCCTTGAGCCCAGGTTGAGACCAGCCTGGGCAACCTATTGAGATCCTATCTCAAAAAAAAAAAAAAAAAAAAATGAGTAAAAGCAAAACAAACAATAATTAAAGTAAGGGCTGGGGTTGTGGCTCAGTGGTAGAGTGCTTGCCCTAACACATGTGAGGCCCTGGGTTTGATCCTCAGCACCACATATAAATAAATTAAATAAAGGTATTGTGTTCATCTACAACTAAAAAAAATTTGTAAAAAAATTAAAGAAAACTTTAGAGCAAAAAGAATTACTAGAAATAAAGAGGAACACCTGAGATGATGGTCAAAGATTCAATTCACAAGCCAGGCATGGTGGCACACACCTGTAATCTCAGTGGCTCAGAGACTGAGACAGGAGGATTGAGAGTTCAAAGCCAGCCTCAGTAATTTAGCAAGGCCCTAAGCAACTTGTCAAGACCCTGTCTCTGAATAAAATATAAACCAGCATGTGGTTAAAAGACTTAACCCAGTGGTTAAGCACTGTTGGGTTCAATCCCTGGTAGATACACACACACACACATAAACACACACACACACACACACACACACACACACACACACATCACCATGAAAATGTAACATTTTAAAAGATGTATGCCAAACATTAAAATCTTAATAGCACATAAAATAAAAATGAAAAGAATATAAATGTAATCATATAGAGCCACAATCACAGTGAGAGGGTTTTTTGGTCTTGTTTTTTAACATTTTTTAGTTGTAGATGGACATAATACCTTTATTTATCTTTATGTGATGCTGAGGATCAAACCCAGGTCCTCACACATGCTAGGTGGACGCTCCACCACTGAGGCACAACCCCAGCCCCTCACAGTGAGAGATTTTAACATTTTTCTTTCAGTAACAGAACAGACAAAAGTTCAATAAGGACACAGATCTAAACTACAAGATTAACAAAACTGAGTCATCAACTGGGCCCAATGGCACACACCTGTAATCCCAGCAGCTCAGGAAGCTGAGGCAGGAGGATTGTGAGTTCAAAGCCAGCCTTAGCAATGGCAAGGTGCTAAGCAACTCCGTGAGACCCTGTGTCTAAATAAAATACAAAATAGGGCTAGGGATATGGCTCAGTGGTCGAGTGCCCCTGGGTTCAATCCCTGGTACTCCCCCCAAAATAACCCTGAGTAATCATATGCAGAATTTATACCTAACAAATGCAAAATACACATTATTTACATGTAGACAAAACATATTCATAAAATCTCAAATTTAATGACAGCATTAAAGGGAAATTTTATATAATTATACTCACACATATATAGCATGTATTAGGGTGCAAAAAGCAAAAAAAATAATGAGCTATGTATATCTTTCAAAAAATTAAGAAAGATCAACAAAATAGACCCTAAGAAACAAGAAATTAAGGAAGCAGGAGACAAATACACAAGGAGAAGGACCAACAAGACCTATAAGGTGTCCACCAAAAGCTCACGTGTGAGACAATGTACATAGATTCAGGGGGAAAATGATTGGGTTCTAGAGTTTTAACCCAATCATTGAATTAATCCCCTGATTGGGATTAACTGAGTGGTAAGGTGTAGCTGGTGGAGATGGATATTGAGGGGTGGTTTTGGGCATGTTTGCATCTGGCAAGTGGAGACCTCCCTCCCTACTTCCTGATCATGTAAGCTGGTTCCCTCTGCCACACTTTTCTGCCATAATGTCCTATGTCCTGCCTTGCCTTGAGTCCCAAGGAATGGAGCATGCTGTCTACGGATTGGAGACCTCTGAAACTGCAAGATGCGAAATAAATTTCCTCCTCTATTCTGGTCTGGTCCTTTTAATCATAGCAGCGCAAAAGCTGACTGAAACAAAACCTTAATTTAAAAATCTTCCCCATAGGGGCAAAAGGCTAAGATTTACTTTTGAATAAATGAATAAGTTAGGAGGTTGCTCTCTGGGAAATCAGCAACTTGTATATAGTTATAATGAGTAAGATAGTCTGGTACTGCTGAAAGGGTAGACAAACTAAATGACAATAGAATTCCAGAACCAGACCAATAAATTTATACACAATTATTACAAAGTGACATGTTAGAGCAAGGGGGAAAAGGTTATCTTAATACGTGGGGCTACAGTGGTACAGCTCTTGCCTAGCATACAATCCCCAGCACCACAATCAATCAATCAATCAAAATATTATGTGGTAGCTGGTAGTATAGCTCAGATTTAGAGCATGTTCCCAGGTTCAAAATTATAGCTCCAAAACAAACAAAAAATATATAATGTAGGGATAATTATGTATCCATACTGGGCTATAACACACACACACACACACACACACACACACACACATGCAAAATATATATATATATATATATATATAATTCTAATAAAAAAATGAAAGTTAAAAGAAGGCAAAAAATCTGACATCTACTTCACAGTACACATAAAACTAATTTCTGTGGATTATAACCTAAATGTGAAAGGCAAAGCAAAACAAATTTAAAAACCATTATAAAATTTATAATAAATTCCAAACATGGCACATGCCTATAATCTCAGCTGTTATTGAGGCTGAGGCAGAAGGATCATAAGTTCAAAGACAGTCTGGGCAACTTAGCAAGACCCTCTCTCAAAAAATAAAAGAGCACTAGATTAATTTTTCCGTTGCCCACTGGCCTAGCGTTGCTTTTGCCATGGCTCTCAGTGATGCTGACATGCAGAATCAGGTAAGTCCCAGTGGAATTAAACTACCATTCCACTACCAATAAAGCACATGATGGCTTTCACTGAACAAGAAGCCAATGAGAAAGCAGAAGAAACAGACGTGAAGGCAGAAGAAGAATTCAACATTGAGAAAAGCCATCTTGTGAAAACCCAAAACCTGGATATTATGAAATACTATGAGAAGGAAGAAAAACAAATTGAGCAGCAGAAGAAAATTTAGATGTCCAATTTGATGAATCAAGCAAAGCCCAGTCCTTAGAGCAAGAGGTGACCTTATCATTGACTTACTGAATGAAGCAAAATAGAGAGTCAGCAAGGTGGTAAAAGATACAACCAGGTATCAAGTGCTGCTGGATCAGCTGGTCCTCCAAGCTCCATACCAGTTGTTGGAGCCCCTAATGACTGCTCACTGCAGGAAACAAGGTTTTCCTCTGGTAAAGGTTACACAAAATTGTCACCAAGAAGGATGTTGATCGATCAGGAGGCCTATACCCTGCCTGAGGAAATAGCTAGTGGAGTTAAGAGTTAAGATCTACAATGGGGATGGTAAAATAAAGGGTTCCAACACCCTGGAAAGCCAGCTGGATCTCACAGCCCAGCAGATGATGCCTGAAATATGGGGAGCCTCGTTTGGTGCAAATGCCAATAGGAAGTTTTTGGACTAAGCCCTTGGGAGGTGAAATTAATCCACTGCTGTACTTATAAGAAGCAAAACTGTTGTTGTTTTGATATTTATATTTGTTAATGGATATCTTTCTGTAACTAACACCGTTGGCCTAATATTAGCAATGGGAGGTGGTTCATTCAGTGTGATCAGGACCCAATTATGGTTCATCTGAGGTACTACAGTTTTTATTTGGTTCTGCAGCATGAAGGGGAGGGGTCAGAAAGTACTGCATGGACTATACCAAGTCTCCTGTTCTTTTCATTGTTCTAATTACCTAGTCTACATGGTGATATGCATGGTGTCCCTTGCTATTTAGGTGTGGGGCATGCATTCCTTCTAGCAGTAGTACCTTCATTGTTATCTATTTGGACCTAGAATTTTCCTTTATCTGTAAATGTGATTTAAAAATCACGAAAACAAAAGGTTTACGTGGAAAACAAAAAATAAACAAAGGGTAGGGATAAAGGACCCCTGAGTGGAAACCCTATTATGTATTATGTAGGGAGATGTGGGGGAGAAAACACACACACACATGCACACTATATCTATATACACAGAGACAGAGAGAGGGAGAAAAGACTAATTCATTACTCATGTATGAAGAAGCTTTTTGTTTTTGTTTTGTATCCAGGATTGAACCCAGTTGTGCTTTAACCACTGATCCACATCTTTAATCCTTTTTACCTTTTAAGACAGGGTCTTGCTAAATTGTTGAGGATGGCCTTGAACTTGCAATCCTCCTGCCTCAGTCTCCCCTGTCACTGGAATTACAGGCTTGTGCCATCGCATCAGGCTGGGGAAGCTGCTGCTATAGTGTTGTGTCTGTGCCAGCCTTTTTATTTATATTTTACTTAGAGACAAGGTCTCCCTAAGTTGCTGAGGCTGGCATTGAACTTGTGATTCTCCTGCCTCAGCTTGCTGAGCTGCCAGGATTACAGGTGTACACTACCACACACTGTGAAACTTCTTAATTAGGACACAAAAATCTCTAATCATACAGAAAAGACTGATAAATTTATTTTCATTAACATTTAACATTTTCTGTTCATGAAAAAATTGCTACTGAGTGACAAAAATCAAGCAAGCAGGTTGGTGTGCTTAGGGAAAACATGTACATCTTTTGAACACATGCTTTGTAGGAGAGGATGAAGCAATACCATCTGTGTTAAAAATTTTTGTTTAACTTTTTGTTTCTCAAAGACTGAATCTCTTTTATGTGCACATTAACTTTTCACCTGATGGCATATTTTAACCCAATAACTTTCAAACTTGAAAAATATTTCTGGATATCACAATAATGAAATAATGAAAAAAATTTAAATCCAAGGAAGAAACACAAAGCTTGACAATATTCTCCCTCCAATTCTAGTAGAACAAATATTAAACAACACCAGTTTTCAAAAATTCACAGCTAGAGCTGGGTGGGGTGGCTGGGGATGTGGTTTGGTGGTTGAATGCCCCTTAGTTCAATTCCCAGTATTCCCACCCCCCCCAAAAAATTTCACAACTAGTAAATGAAAGTCACAAGTCTCATGGAATTTTAAATTGGCAAAAAACATTAAAAAATAGGAATATATCATTTTGAGAGAATAAACTTTTCTGTATTTTAGTTCAAGGCAGGTTGGCTTTTGTTTGTTTAATTTCTTTTTTAATATTTATTTTTTTAGGTGTAGATGAACAACCCAGTGCCTTTATTTTTATGTGGTGCTGAGGATCAAACCTGGGCCCCAATCGTGCTAGGCGAGTGCTCTACCGCTGAGCCACAATCCCAATCCCTTGTTTAATTTCTTGTTTTCAAAAAGGAGAAACCCCACTCCCCTGCCCAGGGCTGGGATTGTGGCTCAGTGGTGGAGAGCGTGCCTAGCATGTGTGGAGCACTGGGTTTGATTCTTGGAACCACATATAAATAAATAAATTAATTAAAATAGAGGTTCATCGACAACTAAAAATTAATATTAAAAAAAGGAGAACCCCCAAATAGTAGATCAGGATCTGTCTCTCACTTGCTCAGCATTCCAGCCAATGCTTCCTACTTATAATGAAGTTACCCCCAAAATTCCAGAAAAAGGGAGTTACATTCTACTCTTCATACTGTCCACTCAAGGATACACTTCAGCATCTTTTCACAAATTCCTGTCCATTTATATCAGACTCCAAAGTTAAAATAGCTCCTTTTCCCAGCAAGATTAGCAACATCTAAATTTAAAACCTAATTTGCATGTCCTCTGTATTCATTCAAAGCTCTTTAGCTAAGCTTATTCTCAAAATCTTTAATAGTGCATTAATTGTATTCTCCTAGATAAAGAAATTTCACTCATTCATTCATTGGCAGTTCTGGGAACTGAACCCAGGTGATGGAACATACTATGCCAAAAATGAGATCTAGATTTTTTAATTTTTAATTTTTTCTTTTTTGTAGTTCTGGGGATTTAGGGCCTCAAATATATCAAGCTAGCACATTAACACTGAGCTCCACTCTCAGCCCTAAAATTTAATTGATCATTTCAATCAGAGACTAATTAATCTTATCATGGGTAGTATGGCTATTCATTTTTTATTTTTATATTTTCCTCTACTACTTCTAGGCAAACACATTATATAGCATTCATTCTACCATTTTTCTCCCTATCTGGCCTCCCACCAATACCATATAATAGATTTATATAATAGAGACTGAAAGAAACCTGAAGGAAGTTCATGCTAGGTGAAGTGATTCAGGCCTAAAATCCCAGATGTTTAGGATGCTAAGGCGGGAAGATCTCAACTTCAAGACCAATCTCAGCAATTTAGTGAGGCTGTGTCAAAATAAATAAAAAGGTCTGGGGATATAATAGCTCAAGAGACAAACACATCTGGAGTCAATGGTGGAGGCTTATATCAAGACAAGGAAGGAAAACTAAAACTAGGGAACAGAACATTTAATCAACAAATATTATGCTACAGAACACAAAATAGGAATCGTTAAGAGTTGTAGGTATATTCCAGGTTTCATCTGAACACATTTAGCTTTTTCCAAACCCACTTCTTTGGGCTGCGATTGTGACTCAGTGGTTGAGTGCTTGCCTCGGTGAGGCCCTGAACTCAATCCTCAGCACTACATACAAAAATAAAGTTATTATGTCCATCTACAATTAAAAATGTCTTAAAACAAACAAACCACCACTTCTTTACTTGGGAAAAAATATTCTCCAGGTGATTTTATGACTCACTCTAATATTTCCACAATCTGTTATCTTCAATCAGGAAATTCTTCCACACATATAACTTGACTTCACTATTTCAGCTTAAGGCCCCCTCTTCTTCAGACTGGGGAAGATACTTTGAGACTATGCAAAATGTTCATTCTCAAAAATCTGCCCACTAATTTTTAACTCTCATCAAAATGATCTCACATGCTACAATTATTACTGTATTATTCTAATTGAGATTTTTTAATAAGAAAAAACATTCTCTGTTCTCTTATTTATTTATAATAGTATGGATCCATAAATGAATATTTTAATTCCATCAGTTATAATCCAATCCAATATTGCCCCTGCCGGTATTGGGGTTTGAACTCAGGGCAAGGTGTGCTAGGCAAACACTCTAGAGCTGAGCTACATCACCAGACTTTTTTATTTTAAGATAGGGTCTTAACTAAGTTGCCAAGGCTGGCCTCAAACTTGTAATTCTTCTGCATGTACCACTGTGCCTGGCTCTCAGAGTGTTGGTTTTAAGAATCAAATGAATTAAAACCATAAAGCATTTACACAAGGCATGATATGTAATAAGTAATTAAATGTTAGCTGATTATTATTACATGTGAAAACAAACATACCAATATCTGGAAACTATCTCAAAAAAAAATGAATTTGAAGGGGCTGGAGTCATGGCTCAGTGGTAGAGCACTTGCCTAGTATGTGTGAGGCACTGGGGTGGATCCTCAGCACCACATAAAAATAAAAAATGAATAAAATAAAGGTATTGTGTCCATCCACAACTAAAAAAATGGATTTGCTTGGGGCTAGGGCTGGGGCTAGGGCTGGGGCTGAGTGGTAGTGCAACTGCCTGGCATGTGTGAGACACTGGGTTTGATTCTCAGCACCACATAAAAATAAATAAAGATCTATCAACAACTAAAAATTTTTAAAAATGGATTTGCTCAAAACAATAAAGGTAGTCCAACTATTTTAAAAAATTGGGGTCTGGGGTTAAGACTCAATGGTAGAGCACTTGCCTACCATTTGTGAGGCACTGGGTTTGAGTCTCAGCACCATATAAATAAGTAAATAAATAAATGTCCATCGAAAACTAAAAAAGATATATATTAAAAAAAAAACTTAGTAGTCTCATAGGAAATACACATAAACATTAATCATTACACTTGTTAAGAGTTGCTATTTTGAGGGCTGGGGATGTGGCTCAAGCGGTAGCACGCTTCTCCTGGCATGCGTGCGGTCCGGGTTTGATCCTCAGCACCACATACAAACAAAGATGTTGTGTCCGCCGAAAACTAAAAAATAAATATTAAAAAAATTCGCTCTCCAAAAAAAAAAAAAAGAGTTGCTATTTCGAGTTTTATATTTGTTTGCAAAGGGATATTAAGCACTGTATTAGCTTGTTAGGGAAGCTGTAACAAAATGCCTTGAAGTACCACCACAAGTGATGTAAACAACAGAAATTTATTGTTCCACAGTTCTAGCAACTAGAAATCTGAAATTAAGGTATCAACAGACTTGGCTCCTTCTGAAAGCTGTGAAGAAATCTGTTCCAATGTTCTTCCCTAACTTCTGGTGGTTTGTTGGCAATACTTGGCATTCCTTGGTATACAGAAGCAGAAATCTGCTCTCTATTTTCATGTGGCATTCTCCATACATTTATGCCTAAATTTCCTTTTTTTTATAAGGACACCAACCATACTGTATTAGAATCATACCCCAGTACGAACTCATCATAACTATGTCTCCAACACACCCACATTCTGAGGTACTAAAGATTATATCTTCAACATATGAATTCAGAAATGTGATATTATGATATAAGAAATATATATTTGGACAAAATGATAACTATAATGACCGAAATCACCATATTACAGAATATTTGCTATATATTTCCCATATTTCTCAGAAGGGCTAAGGATAATTTGAACTGTTTAATCTTTGTATACCTCTATGACACCCCTGCCCATTTTCTTTTCTTACTTAACCAAGGTGTTAAGTAAGGTGACTGCCACAACTGTTGTTTTCTTTTCTAGGAAACAGAAATATGACATGATTTCATATTTATCCTACATTATTTGAGGGGTACTGGGGATTGAACTCAGGAGCACTTGACCACTGAGCCACATCTTTAGCCCCTATTTTGTATTTTATTTAGAGGCAGGATCTCTCGGAGTTGTTTAGCATATCACTTTTGCTGGGGCTGGCTTTGTTTTTTTTTTTCTTTATACGTGTTTTATTTTAAAAAGTAATTGTACACTAAAATAGTGTGATAGTTAAATTTGTGTGTCAACTTGAATGGGACACAGGGTGTGCAGATATTTGTACAAACATTATTCTAATTATGTCTATGAGGTTGTTTTTTTTATTAATTTTTATTGTTGTTAGTTCAAAACATTACATAGTTCTTGATATATCATATTTCATACTTTGATTCAAGTGGGATATGAACTCCCATTTTTACCCCATATACAGATTGCAGAATCACATCAGTTACACATCCATTGATTTACATATTGCCATACTAGTGTCTGTTGTATTCTGCTGCCTTTCCTATCCTCTACTATCCCCCGCCCCCCTCCCCTCTTCTCTCTCTACCCCCTCTACTGTAATTCATTTCTCTGGGGCTGGCTTTGAACTTGCAATCCTCCTACCTCAGCCTCCCAAGCTGCTGGAATTACAGACATGCTCCACTGCGACCGGCTAGCCTATATTTTTAATTTGATTTTACCATCTAAATGTAATGTTCATATGTTGATTCCTCAAGAGTGAAGTGAAAGCACTACATTAATTTTCTTTTTGATAGAAATTTGTCCTGTTGAACATTTTAGCATGGAAAGTTCCATTAGCCATAAGAATTTTGGCTTGTTTCAGAGAGGTCAGTAAATAAAATGCATTGCATAGGAAAGAAAAAATACATATTTGGGACTATCCCACAGTTTCTGACACATAGCTATTAAAGTTCTAGTCATTTCCCTGTTTATATAAGTTGTAAAAGTGAAAAGGACTATCAGGTTTTTTTGTTTTGTTTTGTTTTGTTTGAGAAAGGGCCTCACTAAATTGCTGAGACTGGCTTTGAACTTGTAATCCTCCTGTCTTGGCCTCTGGAGTCACTGGGATCACAGGCATGCGCTACCATGTCCAGCTCCTTCCATCTTTTAATATTCATAACAAACCCCCCCCCCCTTTTTTTTTTTAAAGAGAGAGTGAGAGAGGAGAGAGAGAGAGAGAGAGACAGAGACAGAGAGAATTTTTTGACATTTATTTTTTAGTTATCGGCGGACACAACATCTTTCTTTGTACGTGGTGCTGAGAATCGAACCCGGGCCGCACGCATGCCAGGCGAGCGCGCTACCACTCGAGCCACATCCCCAGCCCCAACAAACCCCTTTTAATCATACCTGTTTATGAGATGACTTTTGGAAATCCTTAAAGGATGGGAGTCTGGTAGCCAGAAGAACCAACCCATGTCATTATATGGTTACAGAATTGGAAGAACCAACCCATATAATTATAGAATTAGAACTTTCAGCCCCACCTCTAGGGAAGGTTACAGAGGCTGAAGTTTATGCTAATCACCAACAGTCAATGATTTATGCCTTAGCATAGAAGCTTCCATAAAATCTACAGACAAGATCTAGAGAGCTTCTGAGTTGCTGAACACACTGAGGATTGGAGTGGGCATGGAAACCTCCTCTACCTTCCCCATACCTTGTCTTATGCACCTTTTCCATCTAGTTCTTCTCAGTTACATCTTTTTAAAATAAATGGGTAAGCCAGGCATGGTAACACATATTTGTAATGCCAGCAGCTTGGGAGGCTGAGGTAAGAGGATCACAAATTCAAAGTCAGCCTCAGCAACTTATCGAGGCCCTGTCTCAAAAAATAAGAGGCTAGGATTTGTGGCTCAGTGGTGTAATGCTTGCCTTGCATATGTGAAGCACCGGATTCGATTCTCGGCACCATATATAGATAAATGAATAAAATAAGGGTCCATCAACAACTAAAAAAAAAAAATTTTAAATAAAAATGAGATGGGGATATTGCTCAGTGGTTAGCCCCCTGTGCTCAATTCCTAGTATGTATGTATGTATGTATGTATGTACGTATGTATGTACATATAAATAAATAGGTAAATATCACTCAAGTGTTTTTTATATTTATTTTTTAGTTGTAGTTGGACACAATATCTTTATTTTATTTATTTATTTTTATGTGATGCTAAAGATTGAACCCAGGGCCTCGCATGTGCTAGGCAAGTTCTCCACAGCTGAGCCACAACCTCAGCTCCACATTCAAGTGTCATTTAGTTTTCCTAACTACTACTCCAGGATTTACCCACTTAGATCACAATAAATTTTAAATGTTTCATAGGCCAAAGGAAAGAAATGCTCCATATTAAATAATTTGATAAACATAAAAGGTTTACAAATAAAGAATAATACCCTATCATTAACTTCAGGAATCATCTAGTCTTTTACCTTTAAAAAAAAAAAAAAAAAAAAAAAACAATACTGTGATGATACTTCCCTCACCTTCTTCAGGAAAAGACACGTACCTATAGGATAAATAGGACAAATTCAATATTTTAAATTCAAATGACTGGATAAATTCAATATTTTATGGTTGCCTATATGGGCATTATGCTAGACAAAAAAAAAAAAAAAAAAAAAACAGAGATCTAAAAGGTTTAAGACTAGATTTTTTTGTTGTTGTTGTATCATTAAATACTACAGATCACAATGTTTTCTTTCTTTCTTTTTTTTTTTTTTTTAATTGTACCAGGGATTAAATCCAGGGTCACTTAACCAGTGAGCCACATTACCAACCCTATTTTCTATTTTATTTAGAGAAAGGCTCTCACTGAGTTGCTTAACATCTAACTTTTGCTGAGGCTGACTTTGAACTTGTGATCCTCCTGCCTCAGCCTCTTAAGCTGCTGGAATTATAGGCATGAGTCACCGCACCCAGCAGATCACAATATCTTTAGACTAGAGCAAGCCTAAAACCTGTCTAAATCTGAGATACCACATTCCTTATTTCTTTATTATATTCCACTTAATTCACCATGACCATGTAAATAATTTAAAGTGCACATATATGCATTTCTGAAATATTCTTCAGTTTTAAGAGAAAGATTAAGACTAAAAACAGTGTTAAGTAGTCACATGAAACTACTGAAGTTAAAAGTTAAATAAAATTTAAAAGTCAATTCCCTAGCCATACCACATTAGAAAGCACAGATACTGGACATTTTTGCCAACTCAGAAAGTTCCATTCGTCCAGTTGATAATCTAGAGAACCTGAAATATTATAACCCAAAAACACATAAAAGAGATTACTGCCAAATAAAGATTTCTGTAATTACATATATACACAAGAATAGCTAAATAAGTGGGCTAGGGTTATGGCTCAGCAGTAGCGCATTTGCCTTCATGCGTGAGGCACTGGGTTCGAGTCTCAGCACCACATATAAATAAATAAACAAACAAATAAATGTCAATCAACAAATATTAAAAAAAGAATAGCTAAATAAGATCTTTAATCTTCAATCAACAAATATTAAAAAGAAAGAATAGCTAAATAAGATCTTTAATCTTTTAGCAACCATATCAAAATACTGAAAAAATATGTGGGATATGTGTCAAATAACTCACTTTGGCACAAGTTTGGAGGTTTTATTTTTATTTTTTTTTAAGAGAGAGAGAGAGGAAAGAGAGAGAGAGAGAGAGAGAGAGAGAGAATTTTTTAATAATTATTTTTTAGTTTTCAATGGACACAACATCTCTATTTTATTTTTATGTGGTGCTGAGGATCGAACCCAGTGCCCTGAGCATGCCAGGTGAGTGCACTACCGCTTGAGCCACATCCCCAGCCCAGGGTGGGGGTTTTATATATTTGGTAACTACTGACACTGCTTAGGAAGAATTATAGTGGGGGTTTATAATAAGTTTGAAATCTTAAACTATCTTAAGGACTCCAAATCACAGTACTTGGTTAAACTGCAAATTATTTTTTAAAATTTGTTCTAATTAGTTATACATGAGTAAATTAATTTCTTAATATGCCATTTATTCCCACTGCCTACTTCTGAATCCTTGACTCTCCAAAATTTTCTAAAAATTACTCATTAGACAAGGCCGGGTAATGCACATCTAAGCTATAATTCCAGCAACTTAGGAGTCTGAGGCAGAAGGATATCAAGTTTGAGGCTAGCCTGGGCAAATTACCAAGACCCTGTCTCAAAAGAAAAAGAAGAAGGCATGTTAATGTAGCTTAGTGGTAGACTGCCCCTGTGTTCAATCCCCAGTACCCAGGGAGAAAAATCACTTAGTTTCTTGATAAACCCAATGGCCTTTTCTGAGAAACCATTTTCCTCAACATGAGCTATTGATTATAGAGTCATATGAGATATTTGGGATATCAAATCTTTCTCCCCCTTAGTTAGTTGTTAATTTTTTATTTTATTGTATATTCTATTTTTCATTTTTTGTTGTTGCTTGCAATACTGGATATTGAATTCAGGGCCTCACACATGCAAGGCAAGTGCTCTACCATTGAGGTACATCCCCTGTCCTTTTTATTTATTTTGAAACAAGGTCTAAATTGCTGAGTTTGGCCTCGAACTTATCCTCCTGGCTCAGGCTTCTGAGTAGCTAAGATTAGAGGCATGCACCACCACACCCAGCCATGACATTTTTGTTTTGAAGGTAAAAAAAAGTTTCTATAATTTTCATTTTTATAAAGTTCACTCTGATATCAATGTAGAAGGCTGAATTGAAGGGGAAGTTCAAAGACAGAGGTTGGAAGGTACAGAGTAATATAAAAAATTTAAATCTGCTATAAAGCTCCCGGTTATCAATTATATACAAGAGGACAGAGACTGAAACTATTTGTTAACAACCATATCACCCATTATAATGAACCTAGTGTACAATGAGTATCAGTTAAATAGATAATTAACTGCTAAGATTACATGATTCTTAGGAATGGATGATTTTTTAAAAAATGGAAGATTTAAAAAGCAGTCTTCTATATAGCACATACCTTAAAGGATGATTTATAAAACATACTAAGCTGTGGAGGTAGTTCAATGGTAGAGCCCTTGCTTAGCATTCTTGAGGTCCTGGGTTCCCTTGATCCCTGGTATCACAACCTCCTGCCAAAAAGGCTCAATTATTATAGTAATAAGAAAAGATGGGTGAATAACAGTAAGGAGGGTAAAAAGTGGGTGATGAAAAACTTACACAGAAGAGTTTTAGACTTCATCTCAAAAGAGAAGTCTATGTGGTGTATCTGGACAAAGTTTTGTGCAACCTCATAATGGCAGAACAAGATAACAGTGATTTCGACGTACTTATTAACCATAAATATCATGTAGTATTTATCCTTCCGTGACTGGTTTATTTTACCCAGCATAACATCCACAAGGTCCATCCATATTCTAGCATGTGTCAGAATTTCCTATCTTTTTAGGGCTAAATATATCCTATCATGTGTATATATCACTTTTTTTTCTAATAGGCAAGCACTCTATTACTGAAATGCATTCCCAGCCTCTCTAATCACATTTTGTTTATCCATTCATCTACAGATGGACACTTGATTACCTCCATCTTTTGGCTACTATGAGCATGAGTGTAAACAGGTGGTTTTAATTTTTTTAAATGTGCTTTTAAAAAAAAGAATAGAAACTCTGAAACATCTAATTCTAAATATTTACATGTAAGTGTTGGTTTTCAAAAAAAGCTAATTCATCCAAAATAGAAGCTCAAAAGCAAATGGAGAAGTGGAATTGCCCAACAAACTACATAAAGATCAATTTAAAACTGATAGTGGGGAAGCTGAGAAACATTCTAATTTGTGCCAGAGAACTGCTGGCACCAAGTACACACAGAAATAAGGGTGAAAGTGGCCCTAATAATGAAAGGGAAGATCGGTCTGTTTAACAGGTAGACTGACTCTCTTACATCCCTTTCTCTATTCCAAACAATCAGGTTCCTGCTCTACTTCATCAGAAAATCAGAACTTTCCTGTTGAGAAAGGAAAAAA
Source organism: Callospermophilus lateralis (assembly GCF_048772815.1). Lineage (NCBI taxonomy): Eukaryota > Metazoa > Chordata > Mammalia > Rodentia > Sciuridae > Callospermophilus > Callospermophilus lateralis. The sequence continues at coordinate 150,049,026 of NC_135306.1, read as the reverse complement.
GGATTTCTGGACTAGAGAAAACAAGGTACGATTAAGAGTACAAATGAGGCTAAAAATACAGAGTACAAACAGAACTAAAAACAATGAGAATAGAGCCTGGGGTGTGCTTAGTGTTCACCACACCACTATCACCACCACCCACCGCCCCCCCCCAAAAAAAGAAAAGAAAAGAAAGTGGGGGGGACTAAATCCATTCCCTTATAACTTCAAACCCTCTCTCCATTCAGAGAGAATATACCAGGATCATTCTCTCCAATAGGACATTGAGTAATTCTTCAGGATATGTGGTCAGCAAAAGACTTAAAAACCTAACATTAAAAAAAAAAAAAAAAAATTAGAGATTCCTCCACCTCCAAAAAAAGAATACAAATTGTCCTACAGTGAAGTCCCATAGACACACATGAAGGCTAAAATAAATTTTTTAGTATTTAACTTTTAAATAGAATAGCTAAGAATCAATAGTTTTTTGAGAACCACATCAAACAGGAAACAGAAAAACTAAAACAGGTGAAAATCAATTTGTAAAAAACTGAGCATGCAGAAAAAAGCCATATATAATATCCTAAAAATGACAGAAAATACTGGAATCAAAAGATGCTTCTGAAAGCGAAAAGCTCTTTAACATGATAGTGGAAATAAAACAATAGAAGAAGAGTTGGAAAAATTTTGTTAGAACTAAATAGAAAAATAAATAGAAAACAGGTAAAGGGCCTGGGGATATAGCTCATTTGGTAGAGTACTTGCCTCCCATGCACAAGGCCCTGGGTTCAATCCCCAGCACCACCAAAAGAAAAAGAAAACAGGTAAGATAATACAAAATCACAAGACCAATCCAGGAAGTTTAATAAGAATTCCAGAGAGATCTAAAAATGGAGAAGATAGCTATTAGTAAGTCAAAAAATTTTCTTAAAACTAAGGGACAGGTTGTAGCTCAGTGGTAGAGTGTTAGCTTAGTATGCATAAGGCACAGGGTTCAATTCTCAGCAACACATACATAAATAAAATACAGGTCCATCAACAACTAAAAAATTCTTTTTTTTAAAAAAACTTTGTTAAAACAAAACAAACAAACAACAACAACAACAAAAAACTAAGGAACATGAGTCCTTAGTTTGAAAGAATTTAAAACTAGTACCCAGACAGAAAATGAAAATAGATACACAGTGTCAAAAGTCAAAAGAGCAGGGTCAGAATGGTAACAAATGTCTTCAAACTTCTGTGAGTTATATGAATACATTTTCAGACACATAGGGTCTCAAGAAATTTTTCCTCCCATTTTCCTTTATTAGGTACTGGTGAGTATGTTCAATATAACAAGGAAATAAAACAATGAAGGAAACGTGTAATCTAGGAAATTCCCAACCATCCCAAAAAAAGAAATAAAGAGAAACCTCAGACTGATGGTAAAGACAAATCCCAGATTAACAATTGTATGCCAGTCATGAAGGATAACTAATATAGATTAAAATAAGTCAGAAGTTCTAGAAAAACATCCCAAGAAGATCAAACTGAATAAAAACCTAATGCATTCTTACATAGTGAAAGAGGCCTTAAACTGTTGGTAAAGAATTTAGGAATAATCAGCAATAAGCATATGAACTAAACATAGGAAAAAAGCAAGGCAAAGGAAAACAAAAATTTACAAGTACAAGTTATCAGTATGCTACATGGTTAAATTATGACTATCATTTCCCTAATTATAGTAATGTAAAGATTAAACACTGATCTGACCCAAACAAAATATTTATATTCAGAAGATAAAGAAAATACTATGAGATTAGTAATGTCACATTAGAAAGCAAAAGGAGTGGGTTGGGATGTGGCTCAAGTGGTAGCGCACTCGCCTGGCATGCATGTGGTACGGGTTCGATCCTCAGCACCACATACAAACAAAGATGTTGTGTCCGCCAAAAAATAAATATTAAAAAAAAAAAAAAAAGGCAAAAGGAGTTAGCTCTGAAGGATTTTTTTAATTGTTGAAAAACATGTTAAAAATAATGGGGATCAATGGGCTGAGGATGTGGCTCAAGCAGTAGCGCGCTCGCCTGGCAAGCATGCGACCCAGGTTCGAGCCTCAGCACCACATATAAACAAAGAAGTTGTGTATGCCGAAAACTAAAAAAATAAAATAAATATTTAAAAATTCTCTTTAAAAAAAATAATGGGGATCAAAAATACAAGCAAAGCTTTGTCTTAAAAGCCATCTTATCACAGTATAATGCCTCCCAAATAAGAAAAGCTCAACCAGACAAAATAAGAATAGATTTAAGAATTTCTGAACAAGGAAGCTTGATGCTAAAAATTATTAAATTTAGCTGAATATGGTAGCACATACCTATAGTTCCAACCCTTAAGGAAGCTGAGGGCAGAGTATCACTTTTGCCCACTAAGAGTTACTATAGCCTGAAACTATAGGTATGCGCACAGCTCAGCTAAATTTAATAATTTTTAAGCTCAAGATGATTACTTGAGCCCATCAAGTTTGACAGTAAGCAGCTCGGGAGGCTGAGTCAGGAAGATCGTAAATTCAAAGCCAGCTTCAGCAATGATGAGGCAATTAAGCAACTCGGTGAAATCCTGTCTCTAAATAAAAATATAAAATAGGGCTGGGGATGGGATGTAACTCAGTGGTCAAAGTATCCCCCATCAAAAAGTCTGAGACCAGCCTAGGAAAAATAGTAAGACCTCATAAATAAATAAAATTTAGCCGGGTATCATGGTTCACGCCCATAATCCCAAGACTCAGGAGCCGAGGCTGGAGAATCCCAAGTTCTTAGGTTAGCTTTGGCAACTTGGCAAGACCTTGTCTCAAAATTATAATTTAAAAAAGGGGGAGATGCTGTAGATGTAGTTCAGTGGTAGAGTGTCTCTGGTTCAACACCCAGGCTGTAAAAATAAATAATAAAATTTGTTTTCTTGCAAATTTTTAAAATAGAATGCAATAAATTAAAGTAGTCCAGTTTAACTGTCACAGACAAGGGCCCAAGGAGATCTACTAACTAAATTTAATGTAGTATACTCTAGATAAGATCGTGGAATAGGGGCTGGGGATGTGGTTCAAGCGGTAGCGCGCTCGCCTGGCATGCGTGCGGCCCGGGTTCAATTCTCAGCACCACATACAAACAAAGATGTTGTGCCTACAGAAAAACTAAAAAATAAATATTAAAAAATTCTCTCTCTCTCTCCACTCTCTTTAAAAAAAAAAAAAAAAAAAAAAAAAAAAGATCGTGGAATAGAAAAAGGACATTATTGTCCTTTCAGGAATATCACTGAATAGTTCACAGATCTTAATATATATATGTTATAAATTATTAATTTAGAAATATAATGGCAGGAAGAAGTGCACAACTAGTATTTTTTTTTAACTTTTTATTGCTTTTTTTAGATCAACTCTTTTGAATTGTAATATAATAACAGGGAAAAAGTATGAGTGTAAGTAATACAGTTTATATTATTGTATTATGTAGATAAGTGTTCTTAAAACTTTTTCTTCTCTAAACCCTTAAAGAATTCAGTTTATAATATAAATATATGTCAATATCTACTATATTGAGAATTAACTAGGAAAATTTTCAAATGCTTAATACATTCAAAGTAATAAATCTATCACATTAACAATAAATTTTTTAATGAAAAAGAGGTATTTTGCAAACAAAAATTTAGTAAGAGAGTGAAGTTTTTTATATATTTGCAGAGCTCTTTAATGTCTGACAATACAAGACAGCTAGATGTTCATAGATGCTTCTGCTTTCAGTCTGTTTTAAGATCACACACATCAAGTAGGTTCTTGGAAACTCGAATACACACTCGTAAGGGAATAAAAGTGGAAAAAAAATCACATAATATCTTAATATTATGAAAACAGTTTGGACTTCTCCCCCAGGAGATTTGTGGAGCCCCTGAAGGATCTTGAGAGATCAGTAGGACATCAGTGGACCACACTTTCAGAACTAGTGAATTAGATAGTATCGAGCCATTTCCACCTTCTTACAGATTCATATTGCAAGTAAAGACACTCAAGAGGAATGTTCTCCATATCTTGTTTTAAAGCCTTAAAACTAAACAGTGGAGTTAATGTTTAAGAGCACAAATCTGGGTTTCATATGTTAGCACTGGCCATTGACCTTTGGTAAATTACTCAATATCTCTTTATGTTTTAGTTTCTTCATTAATAAAATAAAGATAATAATAGTACTTATCATATAGTTACCATGAAGATTGGTCAATAAATGTAAAGTTTTTCTGAGAGAGCCTGGCACATGAGAAATACTTAGTATTTAAAATAATTTAACAAATATTTATTGAAAACTACTAGTTAAGTGGTTTGATAGAGCCTACTCATAAGAAACATACAGGGAATTTATCAGGAAAAAAATATATAATACCTAATATAAGATAGTGTGAATAATAATATAAACTATTCAGGGCTGGGTTGTAGCTCAGTGGTAGAGTGCTTGCCTGGCATGTATGAGGCACTGGGTTTAATCCTCAGCACCACACATACATACATACACACATAAATATCCACCAGCAACTAAAATATATATATATAATATTTATATATATAAACTGCTCAGTACTACTGGTCTAGGACAGACACTTTTCCCTACCTAGCATACTGCAATTTAAAAGAGTTGATGTAAATTAAAAGAAAATATAAAGTATAAAAAAGAAGCAGTATTAGGTATGCACTTCTCCCTGATATTACATTCTCAAATTAATAATCAATAACACTTGTCTATATAATAAAACCTATTACAGACCACTTATTGACCTTTCTAATGACCTCTGTAGTTCAAGACAAGAGTCAGAGGGTAAGGAAGAGCACTTACCTAGCACGTGTGAGGCACTGAATTAAATTCTCAGCACCACATAAAAAAATGAATTAAAATAAAGATATTGTATACCTCTACAACTAAAAAACTGGAAAAAAAAAAAAAGACAAGAGTCAGAAGTAGGAACAAAAGAGATACCTGAAGGAAACTTCAAGAATTACTTATTTCAACATTCTTTTGTTAAACCATGTTTACTAGAGAAATTACAAGAGAGTCTAATAGCAAATAATTTAACAGCTTTAATAAAGCAAGACTAATTTTGCTCAACTAAAAATATATGCAAAATGAAGATTAGTCTTTTTTTTTTTTTTTAAGTGAAGTGGGTAAGCCTTTAAATTACTGGTTTCCCTATCTCATCCCCCAGCATCTAGAACATCCTATATACAAACAAATAATATAAACACAAAATATTATTGTTAAACTATTAAATAAAAAATAGATTTCACCATAGTATATATAGGTCACTAGCTTTGATTACTATTAGAGTCAACCATCATTCATTCATTCACTAAATATCTCTGAGCAGTTAGTATGAACCTGGTATCATGCTAAGCAATGGGGATACATTAACAAAAAAGATGACAGTTTTTATTTTCATGTGACTGCATTCTGCTGTGAGAAATAGAAAAACACACACATAAAAAAAGAGGATAATTGGGCTGGGGTTATGGCTCAGCGGTAGAGTGCCTGCCTAGCATGTTCTAGGCCCTGGGTTTGATCCTCAGCACCACATAAAATAAATAAATAAAATAAAGATATTGCGTTCAACTATAACTAAAAAATAAATAAATAAAAAAATATATATATAAAGGATAATTAAACTGAGGGGTGTAGCTTAGTGGTAGAACACTTGCCTAGCATGCACAAGGCCCTGGGCTTGCTTTTTAGAACCACAAAATAATATGCAGCAGCGGTGACAGCAGCTATGGCAGCAACAATCAGGTGCACTGAGGCACATGCCTGCAATTCCAGCTACTCAAGAAGCTGAGGCAAGAGGATCACAAATTCAAGGCCAGTCTGGATAATTTATCAAGACTATCTCAAAATTTTAAAAAAGCACAGGAGTGGGGGTTGTGGCTATGGCTCAGTAGTAGTGCACTTGCCTGGCATGTGTGAGGCTCTGGGTTTGATTCTCAGCACTACATATATATACATAAATAAAACAACTAAAAACAATATTTAAAAAAAATTTAAAAAGCACAGGGCTGGGGGGCACTGGGGATGTAATTCAGTGGTGAAGCCCTTGCCTAGCAATAGCAAGCAAAAAGTCATGGGATTCAATTCCCAGTAGGTGGGGAAGGATGATAAGATAATTATAAATGTGGTAAATGCTATTAAGGAAATATACAAGTCTTTGTCACAGATTACAGTTTTTGAAAGCTGAACTGCAGAATTCCAACAGACCTAAAAATAAATAATTCATGAAGAGTTACATCAACATGACATAGATTCTACAGACCTTTGCTAATGCATAAGACACTGACCATGAAAACAGGGATCAATCTATCTTGTCAAAGCTATTGGATAGAATTACTTAGCAACATAGTAACCTCAAAAGATAATCAATCTCATAGTTGCATACAGGCAAAAGCATGCAAACACAATCCTGAAGAAAAACTACGCAAGTGGAGCTGAGGAGACATGACAACTTAATGTAATGTAGTATCCTGAATGGAGAGCTAAAACAGAAAAAGGACATTAGGTAAAAACTAAGGAAATCTGAATAAATTATGGAGTTTATCGAATAATAATACATCAATATGAGTCCATTAACTGTAATAAATGTACCATACTAATGTAAGATGTTTATAACAGGGGAAACTGGGCGTAGGGATAAACAGGAACCCTCTGTACTATCTCAATTTTTCTGAAAATCTAAAATTATTCTTTTTTGGAGGGTACCAGGGATTGAACTCAGGTGCACTCACCACTGAGCCATACCCCCAATTCTATTTAGTATTTATTTAGAGACAGGGTCTCACTGAGTTGCTTAGTGCCTCACTTTTGCTAAGGCTGGCTTTGAACTCTCAATGCTCCTGCCTGTAATTCCGCTGGAATTACAGGCTGGTGCCACTGCATCCAGCTCTAAAACTAGTCTTAAAAAATAAAAAAATAAAAAAGGGCCAGGGTTGTGGCTCAGTGGAAGTGTGCTTGCCTAGCATGTGTGATACACTGGGTTCAATTCTCAGCACCACATACAAATAAATAAAATAAAGGTCCATCAACAACTAAAAAAAAAAAAAAATTAAAAAAAAAAAAAAATTGGGGCCGGGGCTGTAGCTCAGTGGTAAAAGTGCTTGCCTCGTATGTGTGAGGCACTGGGTTCGATCCTCAGCACCACATAAAAATAAATACATACTGTGTGTTCATCTACAACTAAATTAATATTTTTTTAAAAAAAGTTTGTTTTTTCTTTTAAATTTAACAAGGTTCAGGAATAACAGGTAAAAGGGACTGAAGAGAGTTAATAGATTAAAGAAATAAGAAATGAGAAGCCATAAAACTACAATATGATTTGGAACACAAATACAAAATTCAAAGACCTGCAGATACTTAGGAAATTAAGATCTCTATTCATCTCTATTTATAAAAACTTCCTAGACAGATTAATGGGGTTTTCATGCAAATTAAACAGCACAGCATCACAACATATAGTAGATAATAGTATTCCTGGAGTACACAATTAGTACGTTGGAAAATATTTATCAATAATGACCAATAAGCTATATTTTATGTATGGGATTGTCCTGAAATTGCCATTGTAACTATAATTGTAATTATAATTGCCACCATATATTATACTTGTAGCTGGACCAAAATCAACTCCATAGGTTTTACTAAATTACTCACCTAAGGAAACAGTTTTATACTTAAAGAAAACTCATAAGCAAAGAAGACTGTATCCTCCCATTCTATTAATCCAGGCATGGACAAAAAAAAAAAAAGAAAATTAGCCAGGCACCGGGGCACAGGCCTGTAACCCCAGAAACTCAGGAAGGTGAGGCAGAAGGATCCAAGTTCAAGGTCAGGATTCCTCTGGGAATCCTGTCTCAAAATAAATAAATAATAATAAAAAAAAAGACTGGGGATTTAGCTCAATAGTAGTGTACTTTCCTAAGGTTCAATGCACAGTACTGAGAAAAGGAAAAAAAGAAGAAAAAAATTTATTCCCCAGGTCCAACTGGAGGCAGTTTTGCAACTAATATTAACCTGCTGTAATGCCATACAAATTAATACAAATAGTTCAAGATAGTAACAAAACTCTGAATTTACATCAGTTATATATACCTTCTAGTCAAAACAAATAACTAATGTTTTCTATAACCTCAAGTTTCTGAATTTTAAAGATGGTCATGAAAAATGTAAGAAAACCAAAGGAGGATAATAATTTCTGAATTACTGTGAAGTTTGTATAATATAGCATAAAACAGTTATTTCTACAAGTAATCTTAGAGACAACCATTACAAAATGGAATCTTGCTTCTAACATAAAGTAAAGCAACAGCAAACCCTGACCAGGTAAATGACATAACAATTGCACTCAATTAGATATTACAAAATATTAGGTATACTTTCATAGAATCATTTAGCCCAAGAGATATTTAAATCTAATTTAGATAACCAGATGATTATCTGTCCCTACTCTACTACATTACTCAAAGAAAATCCTACAAAAACAAAGCCGTTCGTTATTCTAAGCCTTCTCTCACACAAATCTTAAACATAAAATTGGAAAATGCTCAAGAAGAAATGACTTAATATTTCCACAGCAATTCCTATTTGCACCACCATGAGGAGAATCCAACGCTGTTTCATGTTAAAATGAGAATAAGGAAAGGTGAGATGCTAAAAATTTTAAGTAAAATGATCATGACATAGCATCTGGCAAAGACAGAAAAAGCATCAACACTGCCAAATGAATTTTCAGTGATGAAAGTCAAGAGAAGAAAATGAGCTTTTTCAACAAGCCACAGCCCAACCCAAGGGGCAAAAATCGTTACTGCTAACACCACCCCTCTCACCCCATTTTCAAGTCGCCTCCAATTCAGACATATTTCCTCTACAACTCAAACTAATTCTCAACCTAGGTGAAAACCATCCAAGAATTTTTTCCTATCACTTCCCACCTTCCAGGAGATTCGCACTTCTTAGGGCCAAGCCTCTGGGGAAAACAACGCCCAGATCCCACCCTCCTTGCCCAAGGTTGAAGAGGGCCGGTTCGAAGCAGTGGGGCTTCTCGGAGTGGGCCTCACATAGCTGAAGAGCTGAGAAGGAGCAAAGAATAAGGGTGGGGCTCGAGTGAGAGGGCCAGGGTAGGGGAGACGACCGGGACCAGTGGAAGAAAGGGATGGACGGGAGGCCAGGGCTGGGCGGGGTGAGGACTGGGGAGCGAGGACGACCGACGCGACAGGGCCGAGTCAGGACCGAAGGGCCTGGGGACCCGGGTAAAATCTGACCGACTCGCTGGCGAGGAGTCGGGGAGCACGGGGGACAGGCTGGGGTGGAACCCGGCGCCGATGCGAGGCCAGCAGGGAGCTCAGCGGACAGAAGGGCCGCACTGGGGGCGGTGCGGGGAGGCAGCGGCCGGCTGCCAGGAGGGGGGAGCCGCGCACTCACCGCTCTGCTCTCCTAGGAACACCAGCTTGAATTTCCTCAGCGGATTCCCGAAGTCTCCGCCCGCGGACATGATGGAGCCGGAGGAGCTGCCGCCGCCTCAGCCCAGAGACCTCCCGGACCGACGCTGCTCCAACCGGCTGACGGAGAAGGCGAGCGGAAGGGCGGGCGCCGAGCTCTCTCGGCCCCTGCAGGGCCAGGCGAAGGAGCAAGGCTTGAGGGTAGCAGGAGTCTCCACAGCACGCAGCCGTCGCCGCCGAAGCCGCCTTCCCGCAGAGTAGCCTAGCACCGAGCGAGACCAGCCGCAGCGAAGGGAAGGAGGGCGGTGTCGGAGGCAGCCAGGGGTGTGTGCGGGGCTCCCGAGGATAGCGCCGTCTCTTCCCTCAGCACCCGGCACCGAGACTAGGGTGGGAGAGGCTGAGGGTGGCGGGGCCGGAACCGCAGACGCGTCTGGGACCTTTCACACGCAGCTCCCCGACTCCCACAGCTGTCGCCGCCGCAGCCCAACCTGCTGAGTGCGCGAGCCTCTGGCGCGGCGCGGGGCGAGCCCGGGCGCGAGCCAGTCGCCCAGCCGGCCGTCGGCGTGCGTGCGTGAATGCGTGCGCGCCACCGCCAGCGCCTTCCTGGTGTAGCGGCTTTTTCAGCTCCTCCCGCACCGCAGAGGCTACGGATGGCAGGAATTCGACTGGCGTCGGGAGAAGCAAAGAGGCGGGGCAAGTCAGGGTAAGTGAGTGGGTGGAAAAAAAAATGGAGCTCTTACATCACTTACTCTAGGATCCAATCAGAAAAGATCGAGGGCGGCCCCGGACAGGAGTGAGGTGGCGGCGCGAGAGCGCGCGCGACCCTCCAGCGGTGAAAAGCGGGGTACTATGGCGGCCATGCGAAGTGTGGCGCTTTGCACCCTGAGGGGAGGGGAGAGGAAAGGAAGAAAGGTGGGGCGGAGGCGGGGCCAGGAGGTGGAATGACCCAAGGATGCATGGGTGGAGTTGGGTAGCCACAAGGTGTGTAATAGGTGTCTTTTTCTTAAGCTGTCAGTTCAGCGTCACTTTCCTCAGATCACCCTTCACCTACCTTCTCCATCTTCTTTCTCATCATAATTCTTCACACGGCATCTTACTGGATATCATTCTCTGTTGTTCCCAGGAGTTTCATAACTACCAGAAACAGGGCCTGTTCATTTTGGAGATGAGGAAACTGAAGCCCAGAGGGTGGAAATGACTTGCAAAATCCACAAAGCTATGAAATGGAACCTAGGTTTTCTCTCCTGAACTGCAGCCACCTTATTGATGAACCCGTCCACTTCCCCAGCCTAACTTTTCTTGGTCCTCTGTTACATACCCTTGTTCCTCAGATGTTGATGATTCTAGTGATGCCTGTCTTCTACCTTGCTAGAAATGGGTTTAGATATCAGATCACAGTTGGTGAAACAGGCTCATGCAACAAGCAAAAGGTCACAGAACAAATCCAAGGGAAAGCCTGAACTAGAACCCAAATCTGGGTAAGGGAATATTTTAAAAATCATCCTTTCCTCCTAAAGGAGTGCTTCTGAATATGGGTGGACCTCCCTTATATTAGCTATCTGAAGCATGTGGATTTTTTATTTTTTTATTTTTTATTTTTTATTTTTTTATTGATTGTTCAAAACATTACAGAACTCATGATATATCATCTTTCATACATTTGACTCGATTTATGAATTCCCATTTTTTCCCCAAATACAAATTGCAGAATCACATTGGTTACACACTCTGAAGCATGTGAATTTTTATGTGGAGAGGATCCATAGCTTTTATCAGATTTTCAATCTGATTCATAATCCAAAAAAACTGGAGGCGAATGGCCCAACCAAGAGGAACCTTAAGAGACATGACAATTAAGTGTAATGTGAACAACTAACATGACACATTAACATGATTCTAACATGACAATTGGCAGAACAATTAAATATAATTTTTCAGTAAGGAGTGGTGACGAATGCCTGTAATCCCAGAGACTAGGGAGGCTCCGGCAGGAGGACTGCAAGTTCAAGGCCCTAAGCAACTTAGTGAGACCCTGTCTCAAAATAAAACATAAAAAGGACTGGGGTGTGGCTCCGTGGTTAACTGTCCTGGGTTCAATCCTTCCTACTAAACATGAATATAATTTTTCAGTGAAATGGGATCCTGGAACATAAAATGAGCCTAATAGAAAAAATAAAGGAAATCTTTCATTAATATTGATCCATTAGTTGTAACAAATATATTAATGTGGGGTTGGGGGTGTGGCTCAAGCGGTAGCGCGCTCACCAGGCATGCGTGCGCCCCGGTTCGATCCTCAGCAGCACATACAAAGATGTTGTGTCCGCCGAAGACTAAAAGATAAATATCAAAAAAAATTCTCTTTCTCTTTCTCTCTCTCTGTCTCTCTCTCTCTCTCTCTCAAAAAAAAAAAATTTAAAAAAAATAAATTAATGTAATATGTTAGTAGAGGAAAGCAGGAGTATATGGGAACTTGCTGTATTGCCTGTGTAATTTTTTTGTAAATCTGAAACTACTCTAAAGTCTGCTAATAAATTTAAAAGTTTCTAAATAAATTCTATTAAGGAAAAAACACAAGGTTAAGAATCATGAAATTATGGGCTGGAGTTGTAGCTCAGTGGTAAAGCACTTACTTTGCATGCTTTACCCAAAAGCCCTGGGTTCAATCTCGGCACCACATAAAAATAAATAAAATAAAAATAAAGATATTGTGTTCATCTACAACTGAAATATGTGTGTATTTTTTTTAAAAAAGAACTATCAAATTAGAGAATTTGCCATCATACAACTTCAGCCACATCACAAGGGAGGTGGAATAAAATTCAAGAAAAGAAATCTCTGCACTCAGAGAGACCTTTTTAAAAACTGATGTCAAAACCTGGCATGGTGTCTCATGCCTATAATCCCAGTTACTCAGAAGGCTGAGGCAGGAGGATCACAAGTTTGAGGCCACCCATGGCAATTTAACAGGAAGACCCTGTTTCAAAATAAAAAAAAAAAAAAAATTAAAAGGCCTAGGAATATTAGCTCAGTGGTAGAGCATCCCAGTACTGCAAAAAGTAATAAATGAGTAAAAATTAAAACTGATATCAGCCAGGCATAGTGGCATAAGCCTGTAATCCCAGCAGCTTGAGAGGCTAAGGCAGGAGGATCACAAATTCAAAGCCAATCTCAGCAAAAGTGAGGTGCTAAGCAACTCAGTGAGACCTTGTTTCTAAATAAAATACCAAATAGGGCTGGAGATGTGGCTCAGTGGCCAAATGCCCCTGAGTTCAATCCCAGTACCCCCTCCCAAAAAAAACAAAAACAAACTGGTATCAAAAATGCTTCCCAGAGGCTAATGTTGTGGCTCAGTGGCAGAGCGCTTGCCTCAAACACATGCACTGGGTTCAATCCTCAGTACCACATAAAAAATAAATAAAAGTAAACATAATAAAGATATTGTGTTCATCTATAATTTTAAAAATTTAAAAGAAGATTTTTTTAAAAAATGCTTCCCAAACTGGATGAAATGGTACATGCCTGTAATAATCCCAGGACTCAGAAGGTGAAGGTTAAGGCAGTAGGATCCAAGTTGGAGGCCAGTCTTAGCAAAAAAAAAAAAAAAAAAAGCTTCCTAATATTTAAAGTCTTTACTTTCCTGTATAGTATCTTTATCATTCATAAAACACATATATACATTTCCTCATGATTTGATAGTTATTATTTAATTAACTCTCAGAATGACAGGATCAAATAAGTGCCTTCTCAAGCCCTGGGATGAATTATTGGCCTAGAATAAATTAAAGAGAGGAATTGAAGTTGTTGTTGTTGTTGTTGTTGTTGTTCTTCTTCTTCTTCTTCTTCTTCTTCTTCTAATTGTTGATGGACCTTTATTTATTTATTTAAGGTTTTTTTAGGTGTGGTTGGACACAATAGCTTTATTTTTATGTGGTGCTGAGGATTGAACCCAGGGCCTTACATGTGCTAGGCGAGTGCTCTACCACTGAGCCAAGACCCCAGCCCTGGGCCTTTATTTTAATCATTTATTTATATGTGGTGAGAATGGAACCCACTGCCTCACACATGCTAGGCAGGCACTCTACCACTAAGCCATAACCCCAGCCCAGAACTGAAGTTCTTAAAAATATCAACTATTCTGGCTTATCAAGACAACAACCATATCCTAAAACCTTCTTATTATCAAAATCCCTTCCTGCTTTCATGATTTTGGAACATGCATCTATAAGTGACATAGTAAAAACCTGAAGCATGACATGGCCATTGATTTTTTAAAAAAATTTCATTTACAAGTAGCTTTTCATGTTTGACAGTGCTGTCCCCAACAGTAACCTAGAACCCTGACACACAAAGAACTTCCAATACAAAGAAACTATTTTTAAAAAGCTCTTACAAAAAAAGTTAATTTTTCTTTTTTTTTCTCTGAAAAGAAAGCGAGGAATGAGAGACAGGTAAGTAAGAAATGAAAGACAGAGACCAGGCAGAGATACATATGAGAGTTTATTTATCAGAGCTAACAAATAAAGGCTATCTATCTATAGGAAAGAGAGGCAAAACAGGCTTGAATTCTGGGACTTTTATCGGGGAGGCTCAGGAATCAGAGCTGGACAGGTAATAATGCCCTGGTGGTTAGGGGTTAGGTTGGTATGAGGAAGTGGTGACCCATTCACAGAAATGTCTTTGGGCAGGAAAAGTAGAAGTTTTCCTTAAAATGACAGCAGTCACTTAAGATGGCAGTCCAAGATGCTAAGCAAGGATCTTATAGCTTTTAAAGAAAAATTTCAGGATTGGAACTATAATTACTTTATACTTCCTCCAGAGCTTTATGAATCAGTTCCTCCCTGCTGCTTTGTACCCTAGTCACCTAGACAGGTGGTGCTGTTTCCCAATGGAAGACCCCAAATATTTTGAAGTTTTTAAAGTTTGCTTTTTTTTTTCCCCTTTACCGTACTAGGGATCAAACCAGGAGCTCACACATGCCAGGAAATGACTCTACCGTTGTCTTTTTAAGTTTTTTTTAGAGACAGGGTATCACTAAATGGACCAAGTTGGCCTTGAACTTGCAATCCTCCTGCCTCAGATGCCCAAATCACCACCACATCCAACTTCCTTTTCTTTCTTGAGACAGGGTTTAGCTGTTTTCTGAAGTAGCCTTTAAAGCAGCATCTAAAGATTGGAACTATACTTATACTTTCTCCAGAGCTTTTTGAATTAATTCCTTCTTCCTGCTTTGGTCTCTATAGTCATGTAGACAGATGGTGCTCTTCCTTATTATTTGAAAGAGACCAATTCATACTCCTTCAGTTACCACCTAAAGAAGTCTTAGCCATCTCCCTGGCTCAGGAGGCCGAGGATGGAGGATTGCAAATTCAAAACCAGCCTCAGAAACTTAGCAAGGACCTAAGCAACTCAGCGAGACCCTGTCTCTAAATAAAATATAAAAGAAGGCTGGGGATGTGGCTCAGTGCTTAAATGCCCCTGGGTTCAATCTCTGGTGCCAAAACAGAAAAAAAAAAAAAAAAGAAGAAGAAGAAGAAGATGTTTTCTTTGCTTCTTCGGGCTGTAACAGCAGAATACCATAGTCTGGATGACTTAAACAACAAAGCTCTTCACAGATCTGGAGACTGGGAAGTCTAAGGTCAAGATGCTAGAAGATTCAGTGTCTGGTGAGGGTTGTTTCCTGGTTCATGGGCAACCATCTTCTCATT
Organism: Callospermophilus lateralis; assembly: GCF_048772815.1. Lineage (NCBI taxonomy): Eukaryota > Metazoa > Chordata > Mammalia > Rodentia > Sciuridae > Callospermophilus > Callospermophilus lateralis. The sequence continues at coordinate 150,033,852 of NC_135306.1, read as the reverse complement.
GTGTCTTCATATGGCAGAAAGAGGGCCAGGAATTCTCTAGGATCTCTTTTATAAGTGCAGTTGTCCCATTCACTATGGCTCCACCCTCATTACCTAATCACTTAAGGCCCACCTCCTAATACCATCACATTGGCAATTAGAATTTCCACATATCAACTTATAAGGTACACAAACGTTCAGCCCACTGATATCTTCAAGAAGGTTTCCTTTCTGCTCCCATTCCCACCAACAATGTGAGTATCCTTGCCTGTTCTCCCATTGTACCCTATTCTTCTCCCATCACTTAATGAGTCCTTGTTAATTGTTCGTCTTACTTACCATTAACCTCCATGAGACCAGTGCTCTTGGCTTGTTGAGATAGGAGCTCCCAACTCCTGAAACTTCAAGAGCACAACGAAGTACTTGCTACATAGTAAGCATGCAACAGATTTTGTTTAAGTGAAATAAATGAGAATTATTATTTCACTGTCTTCAAAGGATGGATGAGATTTGGACATTCAGAGAAGGAAAGGTAAGAGCATTTTGAAGAAAAAGAATATTGCCCCAAAACATGTTATATAAAATGATACTTGATTCCTAAACATTATTTATGAAAAGGTGCCCAGACTGGATCTCATAACAAAAAACTGGGAACAGTGGGAAAGAACAGCCTTGGCAGCTACAAATTCAAAGTACCTAGAGCAGTTTTCTTTGATCAGTTTAAAGGGAATTTCTAATTTGATGACCATAAGTGTGTCTAGGAATCTACTACACTGAAATGCAATAAAAGTATAACTTGTCTTCTGCCCTGAGAGACACAAAGCTTCTGAAGGAGCACTGAAATCTCATCTCATTCTTAGTAGAAGAAATTATTAGTTTCCTATCCAATAATACACGATACACACAAATACACACACACAGAGAGAGCTTTTTCCAGTTTCCCTTAAGTTAAGGTATAGACACATAACTCAATCTGAGCCAGTGGGAAATGAAGGAAATATGCTAGAGGCTTCTGAGATAGATTTTCTTCCTTGGTGAAAAGGTGTATGTTGAGGAAAGACTGCCATTTTTCTGCTATTTGATGTGATTGTATAAAGATATGATAGAGCTAAAATAGTTCTTGTGAACATTATAATTCTAAAGAAAAATGCTAACCCATTGATGATGGAGAAACAAAGAAGTAAAAGGCATAATGAGCCAACCCTATACTAGATTTCTCTTTAGTAAAATAATAAATTTATTATATTTACTAATGTCTTTATAATACAAATATCTTTGTATTTCTCTGTTATTGTTATAGCTGAAAGCAGCAGGCATTCTAATCTTTTCATCCCTTAAAACCCTTGCATAGGGCTGGGATTGCGGCTCACTGGTAGAGCACTCGCCTATACATGTGAGGTCCTGGGTTTGATCCTCAACATCACATATATATAAATAAAATAAAGGTATTGTGTCTACCTACAACTAATAAAAAACCACCTTGCATAGTTCCTTGAACATTAGACATTGAATATTATGTGTGTGTAATAGAATACAGTAGTACTTATCAAATTTGAGCTGGTTTTTCTTATTTACTATTCCTTAAAAAGGATTTATTGCTCTTAGAGAGGCAGAAAGTCAATAAAAGGAGAAAAACTGACCAGGTAAAAGGACCGAAATCATATTGTTCATATTTGAAACAAATAATAAGTCTGGCATGAATTCAAATTCCATCAAATGTGATGCTCTTCTAGCCCACTCTACAGGTTAATCATTGCTACTAAAAATAATAGTTAATATATGAAGCAAAAAAGTGAAAAATGCACAACCCAAGGTGATTAATTGAATGAGCACAGTTAATACAAAGTATGTTTAAGTTTCATTTTGAGAGTTTGGAGGTTCTAGCAGGAGAGTGCAGCTACTCTTATACCCTTTACCAAAGAAAGGCCCTCTGTCAGGGAAGTTTATCTTTATAATACAAATATCTTTTCTACCCAACTCTCAGCTTTGGGAGGGACATAAATGCAGTGGTAAGGGAGGAAGAAGACACAGATCAGCCTGATCAACTCTGACAATCACAGCCAGATTGCCCTCACATTCTAAGTAAGTCTCCTTTGGTAAGGACTATAAAAACAGGAAAGTATCTCATGTTAAAAATCTGTTCTCACTGGGTGTGGTGGCACACATCTGTAATCCCAGTGGCTGGGGAGGTTGAGGCAGGAGGATCACGAGTTCAAAGCCAGCCTCAGCAAAAACTAGGCGCTAAGCAACTCAGTGAGACCTTGTCTCTAAATAAAATATAAAATAGAGTTGGGAATGTGGCTCAGTGATTGAGTGCCCCAGAATTCAATTCCCTGGTACCAAAAAAAAAAAAAAAAAAGGAGGGGCTGGAGTTGTAGCTCAGCAGTAGAGTGCTCACCTAGCACATGCAAGGCCCTGGGTTCGATCTCAGCACCACATAAAAATAAATAAATAAAATAAAGGCGTTGTGTCCAACTACACCTAAAGAAAAATGAATAAACATTTTTTTAAGAAGGGAAAAAAGGGCTGGGGATGTGGCTCAAGCGGTAGCGAGCTCGCCTGGCATGCGTGCGGCCCGGGTTCGATCCTCAGCACCACATACCAACAAAGATGTTGTGTCCGCTGAGAACTAAAAAATAAAAAAATAAAAAAAATAAAAAATAAAAAAGGGAAAAAAAATCAACTTGTTCTCCAAGCTTACCCCCCCAAAAAAAATCCTGCTTTCCAAATACATTGACCTATAATGATACTGTGAGAGACCAATAAAGGTTATTAGTCAAAGTGGAGGAGAAGGTGGTAGAACTTAAGTGGAATTTTGGTCCTTCCTATAATTATAGCCAATTTACAGCTAAGTCAGAGATATTTTTGCTACAGATTGATCTCCAAAATCTATTTTTGATAATTCCATTTTGCTCTACTCATGTGAATCATGGTCCCTGTTATGAATAATGTGATTTCTCAGAGACTGATAAGTGGGGTGTTACTTCCAGGCTTTGAAATTGCAGTAGGGGAAGAATTTGCTTCTTTTTATGCTTGTTATGTGTAATACCTAACATATTGCTAGAGCTCTCCTCTCCCTGCATGCTATCCCCCACAAATAATAAAATTTCCTTTAAGATGTATAGGAGAATGAATCACTCCACCTGCTACTCAGAGATAATCACTTTCAGAGTAAAAGAGAACTGCTTCTATGACTGTTTCTATAAAAAAACAGCATCTTAGGACAAAAAAGGGAGACCAACACTGCTTGTGCTGAAATACCAACAGAATACACAATCAAATCGCAACCTGCCAAAAAACCCAAAATAGTCTTTCTGAACATTTCTTCAAATTTTTTTTTATTGGTTGTTCAAAACATTACAAAGCTCTTGACATATCATATTTCATACATTTGATTTCTTCAAATTTTTGAATGGCACAAAGTGACTAGGACTTTATATATGTAAAAACAAAAGATACCAAAATCATTATAGGAGTCATAGTTCAAACTATCCAGTGAGATAAGTTACATTGCCATGGGGAAGACTTGAACAAACTTCTAGTTTTGGATGATAAAGATACTTCTGTCTCCTTCCTTTTCTGAAACCACTACAAAAGAAGAATAAAAAAGTTAAAATGCAAACTCCAGTTTTGACATCTCTAATCCAGAATCAAAATACTTTATATTCAACTCAGGAGGCTGAGGCAGGATTATTGCAAGTTGAAAACCAGCCTCAGTAACTTAGCAAGCCCCTAAGCAACTTAGTGAGACCCTGTCTCAAAATAAAAAATAAAAAGGACTAGAGTTGTGGCTCAGTGGTTAAGCACCCCTGGGTTAAATCCCCAGTACTGTATATATGTACATGTTGAGAAACAAAAAATGAGCTGTGATAACTAAAAACAGCACAGAGTGTTACTAAAGGAGAATGTAGTAGGAAGCAAGCCAATTAACCAAGCAGAACACAGAAAGGCTCAGGCGTGTGAAACACTAGGGACAACATAAGGCAGGGGTAAAACAAGAGGCCAAAAACAAGGAAATTGTATCAATGATTATATAAACAGCAGTTCTAAACCTATCCCTCTCTGTGGAGGAACTGGCCACAAGAAGCTGTAGGCTCTGTGAACCAGGTATAGTAGACTACCAGAATGAGCTGCTGCCAAAGGATAGGGAGACTGAGAACTAATCATCTCTCCTTAAGCACCCAAGCACCTTCCATAACACTGAGAGCCAGTCACATATGCCCAGAAAGAGACTAGCAGATTTTTCATTAAGATGAACTAAAATCTTACAGAGAAAGGCCTATAAATCCTGAATATTGAGGTCCTTCAATATAAAAATCAGTTCATATACTGGGTAATATAACTTAGTGGTAGGGTGCTTGCCTAGAATGCACAAGCCTTGGGTTTGATTCCCCAGTATTAATAAATACATAGATTTAAAAAATAATGTAAAATGAAAGAGTTGGAAGATAATATTGAGGAAATATCAAAGAATTCTGGGTGTGGTGGTGCAAGCCTGTAATACCAGCAACTCCAGAGGCAAAGGCAAGAGAATTACAAGTCTGAGGTGAGCCTGGGCAATTTAACCAGACCCTGTCTCAAAAGATTAGAGATATAGCTCAGTGGTAGTGTGCATCTGGATTCAATACCCAGTACTAAAAAAGAAAAGATATATATAAAAGATCATATATATATATATATATATATATATATATATATGATCCTATACTTAGAAGATTAAAAAAAAAACTCCACCAAAAGACTGCTAGAGCTAAACAAATTCAACAAAGTTACAAAATAAACATAACAGAAATCAGTAGCTTTCCTATATGCCAACAATGAATCTGCTGACAAAGAAATTAGGAAAACATTCCCATTTATAATAGCCTAAAAAATAAAGCTAACCAAGGAGGTGAAAGACCTCTACAATGAAAACTATACAACACTAAAAAAAGAAATTGAAGCCCCCAGAAGATGTTCATGGACAGGTAGAATTAACATTGTTAAAATGGCCATTAGGTAGCCAGGTGTGGTGGTGCCTGTCTGTAATCCCAATGGTTTAGGAAGCTGAGGCAGGAAGATCACGAGTTCAAAGCCAGTTTCAGCAACTTAGTGAGGCACTTAGCAACTCAGTGAGACCCTGTTTTTATTTTTGTTTTAATATTTATTTTTTAGTTATCGGTGGAGGACACAACATCTTTGTTTGTATGGGGTGCTGAGGATCAAACCCGGGCGGCACGCATGCCAAGCTAGCGCATTACCGCTTAAGCCACATCCCCAGCCAAGAGACCCTGTTTTTAAATAAAATATTTAAAAAGGCCTGGGGCCTGGGGTTGTGGCTCACTGGTAGAACACTTGCCTAGCACATGGGAGGCCCTGGGTTTGATCCTCAGCACCTCATAAAAATAAATAAATAAATAAAGTTATTGTGTCCATCTACTGCTAAAAATATTTTTAAAATAATAAAAATAAAGGCGGGGTTGGGGATGTGGCCCAGTGGTTGAATATCCCTGAGTTCAATCCCCAGTACCAAAGAAAAGCCATTAGACTACCAAAAGCATTCTACAGATTTAATGCAATCCTCATCAAAATACCAATGACATGGGCTGGGGTTATGGCTTAGCATAGAGCACTCGCCTAGCACGTAGGAGGCCCTGGGTATGATCCTCAGCACCACATAAAAGATAAATAAATAAAGGTATTGTGTCCAACTACAACTAAAAAATAAATATAAAAAAGTGCCAATGACATTCTTCACAAAACTGGAAGAAAATAGTCCTAAAATTCATTTGGAAGAATAAAAGACCGAGAATAGCCAAAGCAGTTCCAAGTCAAAGAAAGTAATGCTGGAGGAATCACAATATTTGACATCAAATTATACTACAGAGCTCTAGTAACAAAAACTGAAAATGGATGAAACTTGAGAACATTATGTTAAGTGAAATAAGCCAAACTCAGAAGATACTGGAATAAAAACAGACACATAGACCAATGGTACAAAATACAAGACACAGAGACAAAAATCACACAAATTCGGATATCCGATCTTTGACAAAGTCACCAAAAACATACATTGGAAAAAGCAATTTTAATAAAATTTAAACAATTTTAACAAATGGTCTTAGGAACACTGGTTATCCATATGAAGAAGAATGAGACTACACTCTTATATCTCACCCTGCACAAAATCAATTCGAAAGATCAAAGAACTAGGAATTACTACAGGGACACAGCCACATCAATGTTTATAGCAGCACAATTCACAACAGCTAAACTGTGAAACCAACCTAGATGCCCTTCAGAAGATACATGGATAAAGAAAATGTGATACACACACACACACACACACACAACACAGGAATATTATTCAGCAATAAAAGAGAATAAAATCATGGCACTTGCAGGTAAATGGGTAGAGTTAGAGAACATAATGCTAGGTGAAGTTAGCCAATCCCCAAAAAACAAATGCCAAATATTTTCTCTGATTTAAGGAGGCTGATTCATAGTGTGGTTGGGGGAGGGCATGGGGGATTAGATGAACTCTAGATAGGGCAAAGGGGAGGGAGGGGAAGAGAAGGGATATAGAGGTAGGAAAGACAGTGGAATGCAATGGTCATCATTATCCTAAGTACATGTATGAAGACAAGAAGGATGTGATCTGCTTTGTGTACAATCAGAGATATGAAAAATTATGCTCTATTTATGTAATGTGAATTGTAATGCATTCTGATGTCATATATAACAAATTAAAATTTAAAAAGACCTAGATATTAGACCAGAAATGATGCAACTCCTAGAAGAAACTGTAGGATCAACACTCCAACATATAGACACTGACAACTTCTTTCTCAATAGGACCCCTAAAGTTCAGGAAATAATGCCAAGCGTTAATATATGGGATAGCATAAAATTAAAAGGCTTCTGCACAACAAAGGAAACAATTAAGAATTTGAAGAGAGAACCTACAGAATGGGAGAAAATCTTTGCTAGCTACACTCTGACAGAGAATTAATATCCAGAATATATAAAGAACTCACAAAACTTTACACCAAAAAAATCTAATAACCCAGTTAATAAATAGGCATATGAATTAAACAGACACTTCTCAAAAGAAGAAATACAAATAACTAACAAATATGTGAAAGATGTTCAACATCATTAGCAATTAAGGAAATGCAAATCAAAATTTCATCTCACACCAGACACAATGGTAGTCATCAGGTATACAAATAATAATCAACTTTGGAAAAAGTGTCCCAGTTTACCATGTTGAGCTGGCATTGTATAGAAATTAACCGTCACATTGGTCTAGAAACGTTAAACTTCATTTTTTCCCATTTGTACAGGGGTAACACACCGTATTAAATATATAAGTTCTTTTTTTTTTTTTTAATTAATTTTTATTGTAGGTTGTTCAAAACATTACATAGTTCTTGATATATCATATTTCACACTTTGATTCAAGTGGGATATGAACTCCCATTTTTACCCCATATACAGATTGCAGAATCACTTCAGTTGCACAACCATTGATTTACATATTGCCATTCTGGAGTCTGTTGTATTCTGCTGCCTTTCCTATCCTCTACTATCCCCGCTCTGGTTTGATTACAGAAACTAATAAAGTATTCTCCAAATTAAAAAAAAGAATACAAATAATAATAAATGTTGAAGAGGATGTGGAGAAAAGAGAACACTTTTACAATGTTGGTGGGATTGTAAATTAGTATGACCACTATGAAAATGAGTATGGATGAATGGAACCACCACATGACTCAACTATACCACTTCTTGGTATTTATATTAAAGAATTGTAGTCATCATACTATAGTGATACATACACACCCATGTTTATAGCAGCACAATTTAGAGCCAAACTATAGAACCAGACTAAATGTCCATCAATAGATGAATGAATAAGGAAAATGTGGTATATATACATAGTAGAGTTTTATTCAGTGACGAAGAAAAATGAAATTATGTCATTTTCAACATAATGGATGGAACTTGAGAACATTATGTTAAGTGAAATAAGCCAAACTCAAAAGGTCAAGGGTCGTTATGTTTTCCCTCATGTGGAAGCTAGAGAGGTAAAAGGAAAAGAAAGATGGGGAATCTCATGAAGAGGGAAATTAGTAGAATAGAGGAAAGAGACAGGGGGTGGGGAGTAGGGGAAATACTGGGAATGATACTGGTCAAATTATATTGTTATATTGTGTGCATGTATGAATATACAACAACAAATCCCACCATTGTGTATAACTGTAATACATCGGTTAAAATGTGAAAAAATTATTTGTTCATTTGACAATTTAATCAACTAATAATTTATTATCCAATAGGTGAGGTGCTTGTGTGTGATACCTTAACATTAATCCCTTCCTTAAGGAGTTAGTTGAAGAGGAAATCCATGTGAAAAGTTAAATAATAAATATTTGAACATTTCAAAATAATAGAGATCTCACAATATGTTGCACAAACAATTGCTAAATAAGGAACAAAGTCCTCTCTAAGAGATTAGAGAAGTTATGACAAGGGTGAAATCTCAGTTGTCTGTTGGCACACTGGCAAAATTTGAGTAGATAAAAGGGAAAGAGAAAAGATAGGTATATTAAAATTTGTATAAAAGATTTATGATAACAGCAAAGAAACAATGTATTATCAACCAACTTGAAAATTACTACTATTGGGATTTTCCCCTTAGGATATAAAATGCCAGCTGCTGGTGGTAGAGTCAGTTGAAAATTCTCATTATTTTCATCCATAAAAATAAGATTTTATGGTCTCTCTTTATCTATGGAGAGATGGCCTTTATTTGTCAGCTCTGACAAATAAACTCTGGTGTGAAAAAAATAAGATTTTATTATCACTGATCCTATTATCTGTCTTCCTGACTTCACCTGACATACTAATTGCTATTTCCACTGGCACATCTGAGACTATCAAGGTCAGTGTATAGCCTTCACTGAGGAGGCTTGCAAAAACATCTATATTACACCTAGTACAACACAGACACCAGATATTATGGCAAGGTTGATATGTGCTATTTATGCACATGCAACAGTTTTTTGTTGTTGTTGTTGTTGTTGTTGTTATTTGTTTTGTTTGTGACAGGGTCTTTGGGCTGTATATAGCTCAGTGGTAGAGTACATGCCTAACATACACAAAGACCTGGGTTTCAGCCCTACTACACACACCAAAGGAGAAAAAAGGTCTCATTACATTGCCCAGTCTGACCTCAAACTTACCATCCTCCTGCTTCAGCCTCCAGAGTAGCTGGGACTACAGGTATGTACCACTGAGCCTGGTTATTCCACTGTCTTCCACTGGATATTCCACTAGTGGTGATGGTGGGGACACAGCTTATATGCTATGTGATATATTTACTAACATTATCAATTAGAAACAGTTCATCTGAGCCAGGTGCAGTTGTGCACACCTGTAATCCCTAGCAGCTCAGGTGTTTGAGGCAGGAGGATCATGAGTTCAAAGCCAGCCTCAGCAAATTAGTGAAGCCCTAAGCAACTTACCCAGACCCTATCTCTAAGTAAAAAATAAAAATGGCTGGGGATGTTGCTCAGTGGTTAAGTGTCCCTAGGTTTAATCCCAGGTATCAAAAAAAAAAAAAAAGAAAGAAAGAAAGAAAGAAAGAAACTTTCATCTGGGAGGAACAGAATCCCCAACCTCAATTAGTTTAAACAACAGGGTAGATTAAAAAAGGAGTCACAAGCTAGGACATCTTCAGGATTGGTAAATTACCACCCAGACATATCAACAAAGACCAGGTTCTTCTGTCTTTCTGCTCTGCCTTCATCAGAATATTGACTTTGTTCAGGCACTTGTTTCCTGAAAAATTATAAGATGGCTGGCTGCCATAGTTAAAGTTGATACATACTGATACTATCAAGTGCAGAAAAAGGAGATGTCTCTATGTATCTCTATTTATATGTGGAAAAAAAAAAATCCTAGAATCCCTCAATATACTCCCCGTTACGTCTCATTGGCCAGAATTGTTTCATATATCCATGAATTTTTTTTACACATTTGTATTATCAGTAGATTGATGTAACCTCAAAAGTGCAGAACAACTGTTTTTTTTTTTTTTTGCTTTGTATTTCCAACAGAGAACTACTGATATGCAGTAGTCAAATTCCTTGTGGAAGGAATAAATGAACAACAAAATATTTTAGGACAGAACATACTGAAAATTGACTATAGAAAACATTGGTATTGGACTGCCAATGTCACTTTCTGTCTTTTCCTCCTTATAACAAAATGGTAGAACGCCCCTGGGTTCAATCCCCAGGACTGGAAAAAAAAAATCACCTGAGTAATAGAGGTACAACTACTTTACAACTCCAATTTAGATTTGGTGGGGAGGAGTATCGGGGATTGAACTCAGGGGTGCTTAACTACTGAGCCATATCCCCAGCCCTATTTTGTATTTTATTTAGAAACAAGGTCTTGCTGAGTTGCTCAGGGCCTTGCTAAGTTTCTGAGGCTGTCTTTGAACTTGTGATCCTCCTGCCTCAGCCTCACAAGCCACTGGGATTATAGGTGTGTGCCACTGTACCTGGCTTCCAACTTAGATTTTGTAAGAGTATATTATGGTTAATAGACTGCAGATATCATACATACATTTACTACTTCATCCACCACTTTAAAACACCACTTTAAAAACTTAGTAAGATCTGGGTGAATCTTAATTTTCTTCTCCAGAATGAATTACAGGCATGCACACCGCACCTGGCTTTACCTACATTTTATTATAGCTAAAGTCCAAGAGATGAACCACTGTTGGTAAAAAATATTTGCATTACTATACCATATCAGTCTGGTGTTCAGGACAGAAGTGTGAGCTGGAGATAGAGATTTTGAGTCAACATCTTAGCAGTGTCTGTTGTGGTAATGAAGATGGATCATTATCACTTAAGTAGAGTGGAGGATAAGAAGGCCAGGCTAAAATCCTATAGAATAGCAAAGTGGGTTTTTGTTTGTTTGTTTTTATTTTGTTATAAGATGGGATTGTCATGTTGCCCAGGCTGACCTTGAATTCCTGGGCTCAGGTGATTACCAACCTCAGTTTCCTGAGTAGCTGGGACTATAGATGTACACTACCATGCCCATCAATCTTTAAACTCAGGAAGAGAAGAAAATCTGTAAAGAAATTCCAGGCTGTTAGGGGGAATATCAAGGGAAAGAATGTTGACAGGAAAGCCAACATGGGAAGATAATTTTCAAAAAGAAAGATGAGGACTGCGCACTGAAAGGCAGGAGGATGGCAAGTTCAAGGCCAGCCTGGATAACTTAATGAGGTCCTGTCTCAAAATTTAAAAAACATAATAAGAACTGGGGATATAGCTCAATGGTAAAATGTCCCTAGGTTCAGTCCTCAGTACCTGCCTCCCAAAAGAGAAAGAAAGGTAAGGTCTCTGCAGCATTAAACACATCAGAGCAACTAATCCAAAGACTGAAAACGTTCACTGAATTGCTATCAGAAGGTGAATAATGTGCAAATGAGCACAAGGGAACTTTTTGTGGTTATAGAAATGTTCTAAGATTGGATTGTGGTGATGATCACACAATTCTGAACATTTTCTAAAAATGACTGAATTATACACCTAACATGAGTAATTTTTATGGCATAGAAATTATACCTTAAAAAGGTGTTATTTTTTGAAGAGTTACTGGTGGCCTGGGTCTAAGAAATATCAATGGTGTAATTAGGACAGAAACCATATTTGGATTAGAAGTAAATTCAAGATGAAGAAATGGAGGCAAGAATTTTTCTTTTTAATTTAAGGAATTTGATTCTAAGGGAAGGAATGAAAAATATAAGTACCTAAAGAGGCACAGGACATCTATAAAGAGAAGAAGATAATGAGTTTAGTTTTTCATATATTCCATTTGAAGTGAGAATCCAATAGCTAGATGTAGATAAATATTATTTTTATTTTAGAGTAGGAGTTACAGCAAATTGCTTAATAGAAGGTTTCACAATAGGTGGGCAGGGGGTTGAAGCAATTCATGACATATGAAGACCCCCTCTTTGATCTCTGGGGAAACTCCATTTTCCAGAACTACTGAGCTCGGAGAATATCTACATGGCTTCTTCATTTCCAATCAGCTTTCAGGCATATAAACTTCTGCTGAGGTTGGCTTTGAACTCACAATCCTCCTGCCTCAGCCTCCTGAGCTGCTGGGATTATAAGTGTGCACCACTGTGCCCAGCTCTCATGTACTAGTTTTAAAAGCTTATTAGAATATGGGAATCACTACAACCTATTCACATTAGTATAGGATCTTATATTCCTCCCTCCTGTCCTTGTAACTTCTGGTTATTTTCTCTCTATACCCAACTTTATAATGTTGAAGGAAAAATAATGATTTTATGTATGTATGTATGTATTTATGGGACTGGGGATACAACCCAAGGGCACTTTAACCCTGAGCTATATCCCGAATTCTTTTTATTCTTTCAGACACGTCTTCCTAAGTTGCTGAGGGTCTCGCTAAATTTCTGAGACAATCCTCCTGCCTCAGCCTTCCTAGTTGCTGAGATTATAAGCATTTACCACTTTATGCAGCTAAAATAATGCTATTTTAAATGTTCATTAATGAATTTCATGGGAAGCATTGTTGTTAATTACATTCACCTTGACATGAGAAAAGGATTAGTCTTGTTCAGGCCCTAAATAATTGCACATGTAAATCTCAAAAAAAAAAAAAATCCTAATGATTTATTTTCAAAGTAATGATAAAATAAGAATAAAAATTCTAATAGACCTAATGATCTTTTCAAAAATTTTTAAAACCAAATTTTGTTAGGACATTTCTATTAATGCATAATGTTGAAAAACTTTTTTCAAGTGAAGCTGACATATTGGTTCTTTGGCTTCAGACAGGGAACCCTTCAGGTAACTATTCTAGGAAAGATTTTTTTTTTTTTAATCCTAGTATCTCAAACCATTTATAGAATGAAAGGGTCATTCTATAAACTTTTTGTGTCCTGAGGTAAACCAGGATTCTGTTTATTTTGATATCAAATACCACAACTTGAGGGCTGGGTTTGTGGCTCAGTGGTAGAGCATTTGCCTGGCACGTATGAGGCACTGGGTTTGATCCTCAGCACCACATAAAAATAAATAAAATAAAGAAGCCAGACATGGTGGCGCATGGCTATAATCCCAGCAGTTTGGGAGGCTGAAGCAGGAGGATCACAAATTCAAAGCCAGCCTCAGCAAAAGTGGGGCACTAAGCAACTCAGTGAGACCCTGTCTCTAAATAAAATACAAAATAGATGGGCTGGGGTTGTGGCTCAGTGGTAGAGCGCTCATCTAGCACGTGAGAGGCCCTGGGTTCCATCCTCAGGAAATAAACAAATAAAATAAAGGTATTGTGTACAACTAAAAAATAAAAAAAATACAAAATAGAGCTGGGGGTGTGGCTCTGGTCGTAGAGCCCCTGAGTTTAATCCCCAATACCCCCCAAAATAATAATAAAGGTATAAAAAAATTCAGCAACTTAAGTTGGGGATGTAGCTCAGTGACAGAGCACTTGCCTTTTCCCAGCATGGGCGAGACCCTAGGTTCAATCTCTAGCCCCCTGAATACAACAACTACAACAAAGATCACAATCTAGTTTGTTTGCTGATTTACTGAGCAAACATTATTCAATCAGAGTTTTCCACTGTCACAGTAATTTGAACAATATAAAACCTTTTCTGTTTATTCTGGGAGGAAAATTGTTCTGAAGGTTTTTACTCTATTATAACATTTTATTGTTGCAAATAAACCTTGACTCAATTATTTTTTTCAAAAGTTGTTTTTTAGCATTGGTTGTGAAGAGAAATCTGGGTCTTAGTCCCAGCTGTCATTAACTTCCAGTGACCTTGAGACCTTAGGCCTTTTCCCTGAAGGTTTCAATTTCTATGCCTGTAAAATAAGATGGACTACATGACTTTGGATTTTGCAATGGTTCCCTAAATATGACACCAAATGCACAGATAACTAAAATAAAGTAGATAAATTATATTTCATTAAATTTAAAAAATGTGTATCCAAGGACACTACAAAGAAAGTGGAAAGACAACCAATATAAATATATATATACACACATACACACACGTACATGTGAATATTTACCATATATCTGAAAAGAAGTAATATCCGGGGCTGGGATTGTGGCTCAGTGGTAGAGCACTTGCCTAGCATGTGTGAGGGATTGGGTTTAATTCTCAGCACTGCAAATAAATAAGTAAATAAATAATAAAGGTCCATTTACAACTAAAAAAAATACTTAAAAAAAGAAGTAGGGGCTGGGGTTGTGGCTCAGCAGTAGAGCGCTCAGCTCGGACAAGCGAGACCTTGGGTTCGATCCTCCGCACTGCATACAAAAATAAACTAGTGAAATAAAGGTGTTGTGTCTAATTACAACTAAAAAATAAATATTTTTTTAAAAAAGAAGTAATATCCAGGATGTACATGTAGAACTCCTACAACTCAACTACAAAAATAGAAACCATCCATTCTGAAAATGGGCAAAGACCTTAAATGGACATTTCTCCAAAGAAAGTAAACAAATGGGGGCCCAGGGCTGTAGTTCAATGGTAGAGTGCCTGCCTCACAGGTGTGAGGCACTGGGTTCGATCCTTAGCACCACATAAAAATAAATAAAAAAAAAGATATGGTGTCCATCTACAACTAAAAAAATATTTTGGAGAAAAAAGAAAATAAACAAATGACCAAAAACACATGAAAAAAGGCTTGACATCATGATTCATTAGGGCAATGCAAACCAAAACCTCAGTAAAACACCATATCAGAGTCCTTGGATGGCTTTAAAATATCAAAATAAAAAATTTTAAAAAGCGTTGGCAAGAATTTTGAGAAACTGAAACCTTCAAACAAATGTTTGTACACAAATATTCATGGTATTATTCACAATAGTCAACAGAAACAACCTAAGTGTCCACAATAGATGGATACAAAGATATATTGTTCAGCCATAAAACAGAATAAAGTATTGATATTTTCAACATGGATGAACTTTGCAAGCACACTCTCATAGCAGTCCCAGTTTGAACAGTGAATTACCAGGTCACCCAGTCTATAAGAAGCTCTGACTTTGGGCTATGAGATTCTAACATAGGGCTTTAGGACCTCAGAAAGGTTTTTGTGATGACGTCACCTCTAAGAAACTAAAACCCATAGGCCTCCAGGAAATTGGAGGCAGGGCTGGAGACATGAGCACTTCACCCAAACCTCAGCTCCCAGGTGATCATTTTAGTAGAAAACCAGATGTTTCCTTCGGGACCCAAGGTCCCGTGACTAAGGTGAAACTATGGCAAAATACGAGGGACCGAGTCAGCGGAGACCGTGAAAGAAAACAGCCGCACCCGTTAAAGGGAGACCACACTCAGCATGGCCGCCCGAGTCTTAATGGAGGAGGAGCACCACTTCACTGGCAGGGCGGGAGGCGGGCCCTGGTACGCAAACTACTTTCAGCGGACCAATGGGGAGCGGTGAGGGGTGGAGCTAGCCGGGTTGGCTGGAGAGCGGCGGGGTTAGCTGGTCCTGGCTGGCCTTGTCAGTCTGCGGTCGCCACGTTATCTTCAGTTTTTGCTGCTGAGTTTTGCTCAATGTTGTGCCGCCGTCAGCGCTTCCGGTCTGAACTGTGGCTGAGCTGATCAGTCTTGTGTCTGTCCCTCCTTTTCAAGCCTCCTTTTACAGGCCTTGTTGTTTCTTCCCTCTCTTTTGAGATGACTCATCTCTTTGAATTGGCGGCGCCAGGTGTGGCCTGACACGTTTGAACTTAATTTTTTTTTTCTGATTATAAACATACATGCATATTTTAGAAAACTGAAAAGATATGAAAAGAGTAATGATTTAGTCACCCACCAGTTGAAAATAAAGAAAAAGAAAACCATGATTAACTGCTGTCATTATTTTTCTGTGAATCTTTTTTAATACAATGGGACAAACTAATATTGGTTGAATACTGTTTTTTATCATTTTAATAGAGTGCATTAAAAGTGATGCCCGCCTGTAATCCCAGCAATTCTGGAAGCTGAGGCAGGAGGATTGGAAATTCAAGGCCAGCCTTTGCAATTTAGCGAGACCTTCAGCAATTTAGCTAAATCCTGCCTCAAAAATAAAAATAATAATAAGGGCTGGGGATGTGGCTCAGTGATAAAGCTGCCTGTGGGTTCAATTAAAACCCATAGGATAAAGTATTCCGTGGATGAATGTGCCATAATTTTTATATTTTCCAATTGAGCATTTAAACACTGAACCGAGTGGATAGCAGATTGGAGGTGGGGCAGGTAGGAAAGGAGAGCTGCTAAGAACTGGCCATTCTACAACTTCACCATCCCTTTGAAAGTTGTTCCACAGGCATTAGAAGATTTTAGTCTTTATGATACTAGGATTCTAGAGTAGTACAGTCTTGAGAAACTCAAGAATTATAACATTTTGGAATAGAAAATACCTCAGAAGAAAGGAGGAAGCTTTCTTTGAAGTAGGATTACGAAAGTATAGGAACCTTCTCAAAGCTGAATTCCTTAAGTTTAGAGTGTTGCCTCATAGCTATGTTCCAAGTCAGAGAGAGGAAGGAAGGAAAGAAGAAAATAAAGAAGTTAGAATTCTAACCCAACCTTCTCAGGTAGATTTCCTAGGTATCCAAATATGGTTCACCTTCAACTGCAGAGGTTTTGTTTTGTTTTGATTTGTTTTTGGTCATATTGGGATTGGGTATTGAACCTGGGGTACTCTATCACTGAGCTCCATATATCCACAACATTTTTTTTTTTTTTTTTTAAAGGCAGGGTCTCACTATGTTACCTAGACTGACCTCAACTTGCAAGCTCAAGGGATCCTCTTGACTTAGCCTCCTAAGTAGCTGTGGCTACAGTCATGCACCACATGCCCAGTGGAAGGAGTTTCCGTGGGTTTATTCACTTATTTATTTGATGTATAGAAATAACTTAATTCCTTTTGATCCTCTCCATGTGGCCCTGAGGAAGGAGAGACTTACTGCTCAGGGGCTCTATAATAATGTTGAACTTGCCTGAATATGGGTCTCTAGTTAACAATTATAAAATGAGGTAACAATGAGAGGGTAGATGAGGATAGAATCTCAGGTTTACAGGTATCCTGGTTTCTCTATGCTGGAGGAACTCTATGTAGCAGGAACTCTTCCAGTATTACTGTGCTGGACCTGAGCTGACCTGGATCAACCAGAACACAGGTTTTGGGCTTCTAGAAAAATTCTTATCTGAATTGCATACATTGCCTGGTAAGTGGTTCACTGCACCCTCTCTCCTCATTCTGATGCTTCTATGACTTCACTACCCACTTGAATTACTTTTTTCAATCACTTTCATCATCCTTTAGGTGCCTCTCCAGGGTTAGGTAATCACTACTCACTCAGCCCAGACCTGTACAAACAGAAAATAGGTTAAGAAGAGGCTGGGAGTGAGCACCATCTTTCTGTCTTTTCCTAGGCTGCCAGCCTCTTTTGCCTCTGACCTTTTATGTTGTTGTTCCTTTTAAGTATGATATCCTTTGTACCAAAATTAACCCCCCCCCAAAAAAAAAATAGAAGCAGAAAAATCCTACTGAAGATAAAATACTTTTTAATTTGAGCTAGCTTAATTTATATATTTTCACTTAAGCCATAAATTAGAGCTTTTTGACACCATTGGGAAACTTTATATTATAGGTGACTATAGAACGATTACTTTAAAGGAAGTTTAACCTGAGATCAAACATAAAGGGCCTCTCTTTTTTTCTTTTGTTCCCTAAGGTTTTCTTTGATGTGGCTAGGCTGAGGACTGGAGCAGGGTGGTTCCCCCCCCCACCCCTAAAGCTTTTAAAAGAAGTCTAGCTTGTGAAAATAAATCCAGAAATGCCAGGTATCTCCATACTTTTTTTTTTTTTTTTGCAAGATCTGGGAAAAATCTAAAATCCATAGTTTTATCTAGCAACTTTTCAATATGTACATATTCATTATTTCATTCATTTGTTAGAGCCTCATTATGTCCTTTAATCTATGTCAAATGCTGAGGATACAAAGAAAATTAAAGAATATTTCTCTAAAAATGCTCATAACCCAATGGAGAAGATACATAAATAAGCAAATAGTTACAGTAGTCTGTGTTGGGGGCAGGAGAAAGAGATTGTG
Organism: Callospermophilus lateralis; assembly: GCF_048772815.1. NCBI lineage: Eukaryota > Metazoa > Chordata > Mammalia > Rodentia > Sciuridae > Callospermophilus > Callospermophilus lateralis. Next base: position 150,015,711 of record NC_135306.1, on the reverse strand, counting down.
GAAGTATAGAAAAGAGAACACACCATTCCCGTACAGTGGTTGGAAAAAGTTGCTTAGGAAGGTATTATTAACCTGTGTCTTGCTAGCAGAATATGAATTTTCCAGATGAATGAGTAAAGAAATATTATCTCAGCAGAGAGTGCAAAAACAGGGAGATGTGATAGATTACATTATGATTACAGAATTACAGGATTTTATTTGGCTGTTGAAAGGGTGGGAAATGAAATAGAACCTAGAAAATAAAGGACTAGGTATGCATATTCAGGAGTTTGGACTTGATCCTATAAGCCACTAAAGGGAGACACATTAGATTTATACTTAAATTAATTAAAATTACATTAACTTAGAATCCAGTCTCTAAGTCAGATTAGTTTAATTTCAAGTGCTCAATAGCCACTGTGGTTGGTAGCTGCCTATGGACAGAACAGATATTTTTTTACATGTCTGCAGAAAGTTCTGTTGAATAGCACTGCTACTTGGCATGGGTGGGGACATTAAATAACCTTAGGCAGATGAGTATCAAGATCATATTTGTGGGGCTGGGGATGTGGTTCAAGCGGTAGCACGCTCGCCTGGCATGCGTGCGGCCCGGGTTCGATTCTCAGCACCACATACAAACAAAAGTTGTGTCCCCCGAAAACTAAAAAATAAATATTAAAAAAAAAGATCATATTTGTGTTTAGAACTATCACTCTGGCCTGGCACAGTGGCAGACATCTGCAATCCCAGCAACTCAGGAGGTTGAGGCAGTAGGTTCACAAATTCAAGGTTCGCCTCAGCGATTTAGCAAGACCCTCAGTAATTTAGTAAGACTCTGTCTTAAAACAAAAAATCTAAAGGACTGGTAACATAGCATAGTGATAATGTGACCTGGGTTCAAACTCCAGTACCAAAGAAGAAAACAATATTCTGGCTGGGCATGATGGAACATGCCTGTAATCTCAGCACCTAAGGTGGCTGAGGCAAGAGTTATATCAAGTTAAAAGCCAGCCCCACCAACTTAGAGAGGCTGTAAGTAACTTACTAAAACCCTGTCTCAAATTTTCAAAAAATTTTACAAAGGGCTAGGCATGTGGCTCAGCGGTTAAGTGCTCTGGATTCAATCCTTGGTACCAAAAGCAAAACAACAAAAACAAAACTTCACTCTGATGGCAGCATGAAAAATGGCATGGAGGAGAAAAAGAAAGGGATTTGTCCTTTTTCTTCTTTCTTTCTTTCTTTCTTTTTCTTTTTTTTGTGGTACTAGAGTGCCGCAGTCTGGCTGGCTGCAGCAAAATAACCCCGGGGGTGACGAACAACTTGTGCAGATTGATACAGCAGGAGTAGTAGCCGTTTATTGTAGGACCAGAGAGATATTTATACATTCCACACAGCTTATCTTAATTAGCATAAACTAGATACAGCAGTCAACCAATAAGGAATCTCCACACTTACTGGCTCCCTTTTGTAACTTTACAAACCACTCCCTCTGGCATTTTGCCAGGCACCATCCAGACTTGTTTACAGACTCTAACATTTCTCTGGCAAAATGCCAGGCGCCATCCTGACTTGTTTACAGACTCTAACACTAGAGATTGAACATTTAACCCAAGGGTACTTTACCACTGAGCTACATCCCACACCATTTTTATTTATTTATTTTTAGTTGTAGAAGGGCACAATGTCTTTATTTTATTTATCTATTTTTATGTGGTGCTGAGGATCAAACTCAGTGCTTCACATGTACTAGGCAAGCATTCTACCACTGAGCTACAACCCTAGTCCTCCCACACCATTTTTTTTGTCCTTGATAGCTCAAGGATGAAGTAAAAAAGCAGAAGTCTCGTACCTGGAAAGTGACCTGTCAAGCTGTCTTTATTTTCCCCAAGAAATTCTTGGGGCTGGGGATGTGGCTCAAGCGGTAGCGCGCTCACCTGGCATGCAGGCGGCCGGGGTTCGATCCTCAGCACCACATACAAACAAAGATGTTGTGTCCCCCGAGAACTAAAATAAATAGATATAAAAAAAAGAGAAATTCTTAGCTTTTTATCTAAAAAAATTATATATATATATATATATATATATATATATATATATTAAAAAAAGGGGGCGCTGGGGATGTGGCTCAAGAATTAGCACGCTCGCCTGGCATGTGTACGGCCCAGATTCTATCCTCAGCACCACATACAAACAAAGATGTTGTGTCCGCTGAAAACTAAGATAAATAAATAAATAAAAGAAATTCTTAGTTTTTAGAGGCTAGACATAAAATTAGTCAGTAGCCTAAGAATGATGGATATATAAGGATTTCTGGTTACATTTAATTTGGGAAAATGTGAGAAGTTGAGTAAGTTCACATACCTTCATAACACGACATCAGCAACAATAATGTTCATTCCGATGGATTCATGGATACTGACGATATCTTTTTATCCATAGATTCTGATTTTACCTCCATTTAGGGTTCTAGATTTTTCTGACCTTTTGAAATATTCTAGTTGCCTTGGGAATCCTTTTACATATATACAAAGAACCTTTCCTTTATTCCTTCTTTTTCCCTTTCCCTTTTCCTACTCTTCAGAATATATGAACAACATGAAGATAGATTTGTATTTTTTCAGATTGTATTTATCTGAACTGGACAAGGACAACAACTCTTTGTCTTAGTCCATCTGTCCCTTTTGCAAGCCTACAGTCACAATCCTATGGAGCAGGGGGAACACAGGAGTTGAAATGGGATAGCCTACCTTTTTTTTTTTTTTTGATGGTACTGGGGATTTGAACCCAGGGTCTTGTGCATGTGAGGCAAGGACTCTACCAATTGAGCTACATCTCCAGTTCCATATTATGACCTTTTTTAACTAGGTACCTTCTTCTTGTCTCTGTTTCTCATCTATGCAATGGGTTTAAGGATCCTTAGCCCCACAGAGGAAATGAGGGGATTAAATGAAACCACACACCTGGAAGGATCTCCATCTGACCCCCCCATCACACACACAGCATTTGATAGGTTTTTTTAAAAATTAAATTAAATTAAATTTTATTTTATTGGTACTGGGGATTGGACCCAAGGATGCTTTATCACTGAGTCACATCCCCAGACCTTTGTATTTTATTTTTTGAGAAAAAGGAAAAAGAAGTTTTATTTTTTTGCTAGCAAAGCAAAAACACAGAGGATGTGAAACCGCCCATCATAGAGGGGAACAGAGGGCCTTTAAAAAGTTATTTTTTATTTTGAGACAGGGTCTCTCTAAGTTGCATAGGACCTTACTAAGTTGCTGAGATTCTGTTTAGATCTCTGAGTGGATAAGGCCCACTCACATTAGGTAGGGCAGTCTGGTTTTTTTTTTTTTTAATTTATTTTATAGGTGTAAATGGACACAACACAATGCCTTTATTTTTTTATGGGGTTCTGAGGATCGAACCCAGGTCTCGCCTGTGTTAGGGAGCGCTCTACTGCTGAGTCACAATCCCAGCCCCAAGGGCATTCTGCTTTATTAAATCCACTGAGTTAAATGTTAACCTCAGCTGGGTGCAGTGGCACAAGCATGAAACTCCAGCAGATGGAGAGGCTGAGGCAGGAGGACTTCAAGTTCAAAGCCAGCCTCAGCAATTTAGCAAGGCCCTTAGCTAGACCTTGTCTCTAAATAAAACATAAAAAGTCTGGGGACCTGGCTCAAGGGTTAAGCACCCCTAGGTTCAACCACTGGTACCCCTCCAAAATTAGTCTCACCTCAAAATAACATCACAGTAACACCCAGAAGGATGTTTCACCAACTACCTGGGCACACCCCATTAGTCAGGTTGACACATACAATTAACAATCATAGTCTCCTAGCAGATCTGCCACAGAGGGGAGAAGAGCTACCTTTGGGGAGAAGTAGATTTATATAAATTTCTTTCTGTGGCTCCTTAGAATTTCATCATAGGAAGCATTGATAAAATATTAGGATAGGGATTTTGGCAATAAACCAAATTAACCTATCATTGAAACCTCATTCATATTCATCTGCTTTTACACATTTCCTCGCCAATAACAATAATAAAAGCTAAGCAAAAGCAACAATCGTTCATTGTTAAACAATGTATTTCAAATTTGCATATTTGTTATTTCACATAATGCTGACTTTACCTGTCATGCACTCCCTTTGTACACAGAGTTTATGTGTATATTGCTGTAACTTGAATTCCTAATTGCGCATTAATTTGCTTGTTTATGACTTGGCTTCCCCACTAATTTCTATGTGCTACTCAAGGTCAGGGGCCATTTAATACTCATTTTTGTGTTCCCAGGATTCTACCGAAGGGCTGGCATAAAGTGTGTTATACAAATGGTTGATTTACTGAGGGTTAAGTAAGTGAACGTGTGAAGTGATTTTTATCTCATGTGAGAAGGGGTGTGTCAGAGATAAAACACTTTACAAAACCACACCGATTTTGAAACTCAGCTCTGTCTCAACTGTCCCGAGACAAGTCCCTTAACACCACCTCTCTCTCTCTCTCTCTCTCTCTCTCTCTCTCTCTCTCTCTCCCTTTATTTATTTATTTTTTAATGTGGTGCTGAGGATCAAACCCAGGGCCTAGCACGCGCTTGACGAGCCCTCTACCGCTAAGCCACAACCCCAACCCCAGCCCCAGCTCCCTTAACTTCTTGATGCATCGATATCTTTATAAGATGGAGTGATATTTCCCTAATAGGAATGTTGTAAGGAATAAAGTGATATACTGAGTAAAGTATTGCACATGGTGGCCACTCGATAAAAGTTGCCAATTATAAGGCAATTGAATGTCAGGTTCACATTGGGTAAGTCAGCTCTGAAATAGAGGTCAGAAGTCAAGATTTCCCCGACTTGTGCTAGATGCTGGAATGAATTAATCAGATGGGGTCTGAGTCCTTAAGGAACTCGATCAAATGTGGGGCAGAGATGGTAACAAATAATAAATATATAGTTCAGCAGAGGAGATGCCAGAACTGTGTGCAAAACACCCGGCTAACACAGAGATGACAACTGATTCTGCCTGGAAAAACAGCAGTGGAGGTGACACAAGCTGTAGCGAGGAGTGGAGTCTGGGGGCATTTCCCGACGTTGAGTCTCGGAAGCTGCCGGAACCAAGGTGCTGCGGTAGTGGAGTGATTTCGGTGGGATATTGTTACCGGACCTGTTCAAGGCCGGTCCGTCAGCGTTTTCAGACGCAAAGGGGTCGCGGCTGCGGATCTTCGGTCTACACTTTTAGAGGTCACAGCAGCAAAAGATGAACGGAACCCTGGGGAAGGTAACACAGTTTCCAGGCAGGGCTCTGGGGAAAGGAGTAGAGAGAGCAGAGCTGGGGATGGAGGCTTGCAGACATCCGGGTATGAGATCTGAGGAGAAATAGGCCCTTCCCAGCAGTCTGTGCGGGCTCGCAGTCAAAGGGGATGTTCTGCTTCCTCGGCCTTGGGCTCCCTGGGCTGCACAGACCTACGCCACGCCCCTTCCACTTGCCACACTTGCCGCTCCGGGCCTGGGAAGGGAAGAGCCCCCAAAGAGAAAGCCGACACCGATATGTGGTTACCAAAAATATTCTGATCTTGGGCAGGTCATTTTATTTTGTTTTGCATTTAGTCAACTTCCAGAATTCTTCTGCTGAAATTTTTTTTTTTTTTTTTTTTTTTTTTTTTTTGTCTTGCTGAATTGGTTGGGATGTGAAGCTACCTGGTGATTAAGGGAAGAGTAATGATAAACTGCACTTTTTGTTTCAAAACTTTAAGTGGCTATTGCAGAATCGTTTGAAACTCCATTCTTAAAATTGCATTCCATTCCCCCTTCCTCCATGTTGAGGATTCTACCTAGGGTACTCTTAACACAGAGCTACATCCCTAGCCCTGTTTTGCTTTTTTTTTTTTTTTTTTTTTTTTTTTTTGAGAGAGAATTTCAATATTTATTTTTCAGTTTTCGGCAGACACAAGATCTTTCTTTGTATGTGGTGCTGAGGATCAACCCAGGCCTCACGCATGCTAGGCGAGCGCGCTACTGCTTGAGCCACATCCCCAGCCCTGTTTTGCTTTATTTTTGAGAAAGGGTTTCACTAAGTAGCTGAGCCTGCCTTCGAATTTGCAGTCCTATCTCAGCCGTCTGAGTAGCTGTAGAGTAACTGGAATAACACATTCACCACTGGCTTGGCTTTGCCCATTCTTTTAACAGATTTAAGGTTTCAATTGGGTGGGCTCTTTCAGTTGTATCATGCTGCTTAGATTAATGTGTTTGTTTTGAAATTTGCATTAAAAATTTAGGCATTAAGTTGTAGAGACTGTATCTCCATAATACACAAGTCAGCATACTCATTGCTGTTCATGATCTATGTGTAGTTACCTAGGGGCTGCCCCTGAATGTCTCTAGATTTGAGTTTCTCTAGAGGCCCTCCCTTACTCAATTCTTTATGAACTGACTCACTTGTTCACCTCATCCAATTTGTGAGAATTTGGCCAGATCTGATGTAATTTTAATATAAGGTAATCAGAAAGTTTGAAAATTCCATTGTTACAGATGGTCACATTGGTGACTACTCTTCTGCTGTGTTTGCCTTGATTCTGTGGAATGCCTGCCTGATCATTTTTCAAGGAATACTATTTCCTTCCATTCTTTCCTCCAAAAGAGCCTAAGGAAATCTGCCCTTAAGGCCATAATCTAAGAAATACAAGGACTCCTCCAAGTCTAATTGATCCCTTCCAGACTCCTTTGTTACTTACTTTACTCTTCCATTCTGCTTGACCAGCTATTCTTAGAATTATTTTTCTTTCTTGAGAAGGATTTTCACTGTGTTGCTAAGGTTTGCTCCAGCTGCAAGTGAGCCTCATGCCTTAGTCTTTCAAGTATCTGGGATAATAGGAGAGGACCATTTTGCCTGGTTTTCATTATTTTTCAAATGCTGAATCCCTGATTTTTTTAAAAAAATTGTTTTTGTAGTTGTAAATGGACATAAGGCCTTTGTTTGTTTATTTTTATGCGGTTCTGAGAATGGAACCCAGTGCTTCACAAATGCTAGGCAAGCACTCAGCCACTGAGCTACAGACCCAACCCTGAATTCCTGATTTTTAATCTTGTGATTCCTTCTTTCTTTGAGTATCCTCCTCCTTGGCACCACCTATTGGAATCTCCATTCTTCAAGACCCAGCTCACATTTCTTTTTTTCCATAAAACCTTTCTGACCATTCTGGCTCAAGTGCCCATTTTTTTCTGAACTCCTAGCTAGTATTATCTTTTGACACCTGATTGTGTGTGGTGTTATTGATACTGATCTTGGGTACAGGTTCTTGTTCCCCAGTTTTAAAGAATAAACACCCCAGACCCAAGGCAAACATAGAGAGCAAGTTTTATTTGAGAAAGGGAGATAGAGACAGACTTCTCTGAAGAGAAGAAGTGGGGCCTTCAAAACAAAAAGCCCATGGGACAGGATGAGACTTATTTTCTAATAAATCACAGAACCCCCTCTTTAATTATTGTCTTTTTTTTCTCCCCCATGTCCTTGACCAAAGGCTGGAGCACTGAGGTTAACTGTTAGTAACCCATTGTTCTCTCTTTGACAAACAGATGTCATCTTCTTTCACCCCCCCATCCTTTTATCACCTGTGCTGACTTTCTGACCTTTGTCCATGCCTCAGTTTATTGAGGAATGTGACACATCCCGTCCACTTAGATTAAGTGGGGCTGCAGGCAGATTGCTTTTGGGGTCAGAACAGTGGGCCTATTTATTTATTTATTGGTGGTACCAGGAATTGAACTCAGGGGCACTCAACCACTGAGCCACATCCCCAGCCCTATTTTGTATTTTATTTAGAGACAGGGTCTCATTGAGTTGCTTAGAGCCTTGCTTTTGCTGATGCTGCCTTTGAACTTGTGATCCTCCTGTCTCAGCCTCCCGAGCCCCTGGGTTTACAGGCATATGCCACAGTGACTGACTCAGTGGGCCCATTTTATAGAATTATTCTCTTATCCTTATGTTACAGCCATTCTTATCTAACTGTCCCTTAACATTGTGACCATCCTTACTTCGGGCTATCTTAAAGTATTAGTTCATCCTTTACATTTATGGAAAAATCTCATGAGATTCACATCTGACCTGGGTTCTATCTTTTGCTAGCTATATGACCTTGGACAGGTTATTTAACCTCGCTGTGCTTCAGTTTTCTATGTATTGCATATAGATAATGATACCTACCACATAGAATTGTTGTCAAAATTTTAGAGGATAAAGTTAGTAGGAGTAGGTACTTTGTAAGGTGTGAAGGATAATATAAGCAAGAATATTGATATTCTGTAGTTAATAAACTGCTATCAATTGCATGATCTTATTTCGTCTTCACAATTTTATGAGATAATCCTGGCAGACACAAGAGATAAGGAAACTCAAATCAGTGTGATTATAAAACTTGTGTTCTTAACTGCCAGAAGGGTCTGTGCAGAGACAAGCTTTGATGAATCAAAGACCTAGGATTTAGAACAGAAACTGTGCAAATGCTAGAAAAAAACATAGGGTCAACACTTCAACATAATGGCACAGGTGTAGACTTCCTTAATAAAACACCTAAAGCTCAAGAAATAAAACCAGGAATCAATAAATGGGATGTCATAAAATTAAAAAGCTAATGGGATAGTGGTAGAGTGCTTGCCTAGTATATGTGAGCACTGGGTTTGATTCTCAGCACTGCTTATAAATAAATAAAGTTCCATGTTTTGAAAGAAGAAATACAAATAGCTAACAAATATATGAAAAAAATGTTCAACATCCTTAGCAATCAGGGAAATGCAAATCAAAACTACACCCAAAGGAATACTCATCTCATCTCATGTCAGTTGGAATGGTGGTCATCAAGAATACAAATAATAATTGCTGGTGAGGATATGGGGGAAAGGCACATTTTTTTTTTTTGGTGGGATTGCAAATTATTACAACCACTTTGGAAAGCAGTATGAAGATTCCTTTAAAGACTAAGCGTGAAACCATTATATGACCTAGCTATCCTTGTTTTATCCAAAAACACTAAATCAGCATATTGTAGCGATACTTGTATAACAGTATTTATAGCAGTGCAGTTCATAGTAGTCAAATTATGGAACTAGTTTTGGTGCTTATCAGCAGATGAATGGATAAAGAAAATGTGGCATATATATATATACAGTGGACTTTTTAAAAAAATATTTATTTCTTAGATTTAGGTGGACACAATATCTTCATTTTACATTTATGTGGTGCTGAGGATCGAACCCAGTGCCTTGTGCATGCTAGGCGAGTACTCTACCACTGAGCCACAACTTCAGCCCCTACAGTGGACTTTTATTTAGCTATTAAGAAGAATGAAATGTCATTTAATAGTATATGGATGGAACTGGAGAACATCATAAGTGAGATAAGCCAGACTCAGGAATTCAAGAGTCAAATATTTTCTCTTGTGGAAGAGGGGAGGGTGGGAAGGGAAAAGAATTTCTTAAAAAGGATCTCATAGGGTTGGGGTTGTAACTCAGTGGTTGAGCACTTGCCTCGAATGCTTGAGGCACTGAGTTCAATCCTCAGCACCACATAAGGAAATAAATAGCTAAAACAAAGGATCTCTGAAAAATAGAAGGTAGACCAATAGAGTAGTGAAAGGGAATCAAGAGGGAGGGAGGAGGAAAGGACATGGGGAAGTATTGGAGTACGAAATCCACCAAATTATGTTATGCCCATGTATGAACATACTATAATGAGTTACACACACACACACACATATACATACATATAACACAATAATATAATTATAACACACTAAAATAATGATAGGCGGGAGATCAATAGAGTGGAGCAAACTGATGAGGGAGGGACAAGGAAAGGAAAACAGAAGGTGCTAGAGAATGAGACTGATCAAATTGTTATATGTATGTATGAATATTGCCTAATGAATCCTGCTACTATGTGTAATTATTATGTAGCAATAAAATATATAAAACATCAGACTTAGATCATTGACATAAACATGTTCAAGAAAAGTATAGCCAAAGGAAAAACAAGAAATAAAAGCCATTTTGAAAGAACTTAGGAAAAGAGAAGCTGGAAACAGTGATGATTGCCTCTAAATACTTGAGGTGCTCCTGTGAAAAATAAGCTTTGAACTTATTCTGTGTCATACCAGAGTGGGGAAGTAGGTTCAAACTATGGAAGTTATTGGGGAAGTTGGTTTGGGTTTTCTACATGTGACATCTGCAGATGTTTCAGTTCTGGTCCAGATAGGTTTCAGTAGTAGATGGATCATTATGGACAGAGGGGCTAGCCTTGTTCCTCTGTGTAAGACAGGTAGTGGTGGAAACTCATGATTATGAAAAGAACCTAAAGCTTCTGGATTTCTTTCTTTCTCTGCATGTGATTGGGTTGTTTTGGTACTAGAGATCAAATTCATGAGTGCTTAGCCACTGAGCCACATCCCCAGTCCTTTTAAAAAATATTTTATTTAGACACAGGGTCACGCTGAGTTGCTTGGGATCTTGCTAAGTTCTGATGCTGGCTTTGATCTTGCAGTCCTCTTGCCTCAGCCTCCTGAACTGCTTGGATTACAGGCTTATGCCACTGTGCCTGGCCCTTTTTATTTTATAATTTAATTCTATTTTTAAAACTTTGTTCTTTTTAGGTATATATGATAGCAGAGTGCATTTTTGACTGTAATGCTCACATGGAGTATAACTTCTCAGTCTGGTCTTTGTTTTTAAAATTTTTTTAGTTGTAGGTGTACACAAGACCTTTATTTTATTTATTTTTATGTGGTGCTGAGGACCAAACCCAGAGCCTCACACAGGCTAGGCGAGCACTCTACCACTGAGCCACAACCCCAGCCCCTAACTTCTCATTTTTGTGGTTGTACATGATGTGGAGTTACTTATTTTTTATTTTGAGACAGGATCCTGCTAAATTGCTTAGGGCCTTGCTTAGTTGATGAGGCTGGCCTCTAACTTTCAATCCTCCTACTTCAGTCTCTTAAGACCCTGGGATTACAGGTGTGTACCATCTTTTTATTTGTTTTGAGATGTTACTCAGGCCGGCCTCAAACTCCTAGTCTCAAGTGATTCTCCTTCCTCAGCTTCCTAAGTAGCTTGGACTATAGGTGTTCACCTCAGCTCAACTTGAAGCTTTTTCTCTGTGTGTGTGTGTGTGTGTGTGTGTGTGTATTTTTTTTTTTAAAGAGAGAGAGAGAGAGAGAGAGAGAGAGAGAGAATTCCAATATTTATTTTTTAGTTTTCAGCGGACACAACATCTTTGTTTGTATGTGGTGCTGAGGATCGAACCCGGGCCGCACGCATGCCAGGCAAGCAAGCTACAGCTTGAGCCACATCCCCAGCCCAGTGTGTGTGTATTTTTAACCATACTGGGGAATTGAGGTTGCTCTACCACTGAGCTACATCAATAACCCTTTTTCTTTTTTGAGGCAGGGTCTCACTAAGTTGCCCATGCTGACCTCAAATTTGTGATCCTTCTGGCTCAGCCTCCCAAGTAGCTGGGATTACAAGTGTGCACCAGTGGGCCCAGGTCAACTTGAAGCTTCTGATGAACCCTGACAGGGACTGTTGTTTTCAAGGATGGCTAAGATGCTGCCATTGCAAAAACTGGAATGCAGATCAAGATGTTGTTCAGGTCAGGGAAGAACATAAAAGCTTCATGAAATACCAGAACTTGCTAGAGGAAAGACTCTCAATTGCTGGGTCATCTAGAACACAATCATTTATCAGCTGTGTGTATTAGGTATATTAATTTGCCTTTCTGAGCTTTGATTTCGTCTCTATAAATAAGGGTAGAAATATCTACTTCCCCGAATGGTTGTGAGGATTAAATAAGAGGATGTTTGGCATCAGGTCCTCAACAAATGGTAGGATTATTGAGGCTATTATTATTAATATGAATTTTACTAGTGTGAGTTGATGTCACTGTTTTGGGAGGCAGTGTGGCAGAATGAAAGACATGGACTTTGGATTTAGGCAGATCTGGTTTTAAAGTCCTGGCACCTCTTACCAACCCTATGACTTTGGGCAACTTACCTTTATTTTTTTTCTCCTTAATAGAAGCAGTTGTTAGTTACCTCAATCAGAAGGTTGGCATAAAGATTAATTTAAATAGTATGTATTAAGTGCTTAGACAAAGAATGTCGTCAATAGATGGCATTTAAAATCATATTAAAACACAAATATAGGGGCTGGGGATGTGGCTCAATCGGAGCATGTGGCCTGGGTTCGATCCTCAGTACCACATACAAACAAAGATGTTGTGTCTGCCGAAAACTAAGAAATAAATATTTAAAAAAAAACACAAATATATTCTGTTAATACTCATAAAACATCTCTCATTTGCTTGCCCAGAGGACCCCTGAACCTCTGTATTTATGACACCCTGTAGGCTCTAGTGTTTGAAGATATCCACATGCAATAGATTTTGTCCTGTGACTTTGGTTTTTTGGTAGCTGTGCAGTCCTTTCTTGGTTCCTGGCTGCAGAGCTCATGGTACAACTATTTTTGTAACCCACTGTGGCAGCTGTGTCCTCGTTCATTCATTCACTGGCATCACAAAACCTCTTCTTCCACTTGCTGAGCCAGAGCTGCTCTTCATCGGCTGATTGTGGGGAGGGAGTATTTGTGGATTCAGTCTCAAAATAGATTACTTTTGTCCTAATAAATAATGCCAGCATAGCAGAGGGAAGGAAGCACATTTCCCAGAGCTGAAGAGTTCACACCACAATTTGAATGTCTTTCAGAAAGTTGTCAACTGTTTAAGTCTAGCTTTTAGATAATTATATCCTTAGCTAGAGACTCAGAAATCTGAACAGTTAAAATGAGGAGAAAGCAGACTCATCTGGCTCTTTCTATACAGTGCCTCTTCAGTATAAAATGACCCATTTAAAATATATATTCAGTTCACTCTGATTTCTATTCTGTTTGTCATGGTTTTGGACCTGAAGGGACTTTTGAGTTATCTGTTGTCACTTTGAAGTGTGGCCTGTAATGGGGCAGCCACCTGCGCTCTCCAGGGGCTCTCCAGGGGTTATGCTTGTTAATAGGAGGTAAAAATATTGCACACCCACTTGAAAAGTCTTTGGTCTGTCATTTAATTGTGCTTTTTTGGATCATCTGTGCTTTTTGCGTTTCATTCTATCTGTTCATGTTCTTCCCAATTCTAATGGCCTCACGTTCACGGAGAGACTTTTCTTAAGTCTGATCTTTTGCCCTTATGATTTCCTAAGTATCACCCCTTCATTTGTTTGAGAGATGGTATAAAATAGAAGAGAAATTATGGACTTTGGAGTCAGAGAAACTGATAATCCTACATAGGTTTGATAGGAAATTACTTGAGTAAATTACTTAATCTCACTTTCCTCCACTAGAAAATGGAGACAGTAATATTTCTTTTAAGGTTATTATGATTCAGAGATAGAGTTAAGTCAGGAACAAAATAGATATTGGTGCTTAGTAAATAGTAGCCATGATTATTATTCATTTGCTACTTTCTAATTATCTCTTTACCAAAACAAACTTTGATTGAGTGTGCACCATTGCCTGAGAGATGACCCTTGCCTGTGGGTGTCTCTTAGTGTAGCATAGAGATCCTTGGGTGAAGTTAAGAGTTTCAGTGAATTTCTTGAAGTAATATGGGAACTTTTTATAAAACCATGCTATAGGCATTTGTCTAGGAAGAAAGTTCATGATTTTGAGCAGATCCTTAGCTATGTATATAACACTGCAAAAACTAAGAACTTCTGCTATCTCCACCTGGATATTCTGCCACGTGTGCTCATTGTTCATGACATCTATTTTTTTCCTCTTAATTTAAAAAATTTGTTCTAATTAGTTATAGATGACAGTAGAATGCATTTTGACACATTGTACACAAATGGAGCACAACTTCTCATTCCTCCAGCTGTACATGGTGCAGAGTCACACACACATACACACACATATATAGGGTAATAATGTCCATCTCATTCCACTGTCCTTCCCACCCCACACCCACTCCCCTCCCTTCACTCCCCTCTCCCAACCAAAGTTCCTTCATTCTTTCCTACCCGCCCATCATATGGACCAGCATTCACTTATCAGAGAAAACATTTGGTCTTCGATTTTTTGGGATTGGCTTATTTCACTTAGAATGATATTCTCGAACTCCATCCATTTACCTGCATATGCCATAATTTCATTCTTCTTTAAAGCTGAGTAATATTCCTTTGTGTATATATACCACATTTTCTTCATCCATTCATTTGTTGAAGGGCATCTAGATTGGTTCCATAGTTTAGGTATTGTGAGTTGAGCTGTTATAAACATTGATGTGGCCATGTCACTATAGTATGATTTTAAGTCCTTTGGTTATAAACTGAGGAGTGGGATAACTGGGCATGTCACCTATTTTGACTGCACGTAAAATAGGTGGTATTGCTTCACTCTTTAAAACAAGGGTATCATTTCATCCCTCCAAAAAGAAACCCTTTACCCTTTAGTTGTCATCCCAGCTCCCATACTCTCTAGCCATAGACAATTGTTTATATACAACTTTTCTTTATAAATTTGCCTCATCTGATGTTTCATAGAAATGCAGTTATACAATATTTGGTCCTTTGTGACTGGTTCTTTTCGTTTAGTTTTTTTCTTCTTTTTGGTACTGGAGATTGAACCTAGGGATGCTTTACTACTGAGCTACATCCCCAGTCCTTTTTATTTTTTATTTTGAGACAGAGTTTCACTAAATTCCTGAGGGCCTCACTAAGTTGCTGAGGCTGGCCTCAAACATGCACTTTTCCTGTCTCAGTCTCTCTACCCTCTGGGATTACAGACATGTGCCACTATGCCCCACTTCTCATTTAATATGTTTTCAAAGTTCATTCATGTTGTTAACATTTTGTTTTTATATTCTCTTTAAAATTGAGCACAGTAGGGTTGGGGTTGTAGCTCAGTGGCAGAGCACTTGCCTGGCACATGTGAGGCACTGGTTCCATCCTGAGCACCACATAAAAATAAACAAATAAAATAAAGGCATTGTGTCCATCTACAACTAAAAAAAAAAAAAAAAAAAAGAAAGAAAGAAAGAAAAACTTAGCACAGTAGTTGACACATAAAAGCCTTTTAAAAACAAACTTTATTTTAGAATAGTTTTTAATTACAGAAAAGCTGCAGCAATGGTAAAGTTCATATATAACGCATATCCTCTATTATTAATATTTTACATTAGTAGGATACATTTTTAATGATTAATGAACCAATATTGATATATTATTATTAACTAAAGTCTGCTTTATTCAGATTTCCTAAGTTGAAAATTATCTTTTTCTGGTCCAGGATCCCATCTAGAATATTATATGTAGTCATCATGTTTCCTTAGGTTCCACTTGACTAGAAAAAATTTCTCAGATTTTTCAGTTTTGCAAAATGAGCTTTTCACACTTACATGTTGAACGAATTATTTCTTCTAGTGGGACCTTAAGGATAGACATTTAGTATTTCTTATCTAGTTCACAAAGAGACCTCCTATATGTTAAATATTGCTTTAGTAAAAATACTACTGATCCAGGTGTGGTGGGACATGCTTGTAATCCCAATAGCTCAGGAGGTTGAAACAGGAGGATCATGGGCTGGGGATGTGGCTCAAGCAGTAGCGCGCTCGCCTGGCATGCCTGCGGCCCGTGTGCGGCCCGGGTTTGATCCTCAGCACCACATACAAACAAAGATGTTGTGTTCGCCGAAAACTAAAAAATAAAATATTAAAATTCTCTCTTTCTCTCTCTCCCTCTCTCACTCTCTTTAAAAAAAAAAAAAAAAGAAAGAAAGAAACAGGAGGATCACAAGTTTGAGGCCAGCAACTTAATGAGACTCTCTCAAAGTGAAGAACAAAAAGGGCTAGGGGCTGGGCATGATGGCTCATGCCTGTAATCCCAGTAATTTGAGAGCAGGAGGATTGCAGGTTTGAAGCCAACTTCAATTTAGCGAGGCTCTAAACAATCTAATGAGACTCTGTCTCAAAATATAAAATAAAAAGTGCTGGGGATGTGGCTTAGTGGTTAAGCAACCTTGAGTTGAATCACTGGCATAAAACAAAACAAAACAAAACTGGGGAAGGGCTGGGGAGATGTAGCTCAGTGGTAGAGTGTCTCAGGTTCAATCCCCCAGTACCAAAAAAGGATACTTCTGATCTTCCAAATGAGTGCTAGCTGGGCAGGATGAGGTTTTTTTTTTTTTTTTTTTTGTGTGTGTGTGTGTGTGTGTGTGTGTGTGTGTGTATGATGGGGATGGAAGTCAGGGCCTTTGTGCATACTAGGCAAGCTTTTTACCACTGAGCCATTTCTCCAGGCTCCAGAGTGAGATTTAAATAAAGGAGGAAAGCTGTTACTACTGTCACCTCTCAGTATTGTTATTATTATAATTATTTTTGAAAGAGACAATGTGCTGTAATAGAGGCATAGCCTTTGGAATGAGAGTCCTCTTAGCCTCTTTATCAACCATAATTTTTTTGGAATATAATCTTTCTGGACCTCAATTGCCTCATTTATAAAATTGTCTTGTAGTGTTTGAGAATTAAAGATTTTTAAAAGCCCCTCTTTATTATGGTAGATGCATAATATGTGTTGGTTGATATTAGAAAAACATGGATCAAATTGGAGAGGGGAAACAGGATGGGAAAGCAAAGGGGAGAGGACTTTTGTTTTTCAGCATTTAGGAAAGATGATTACTTTGGTTGCTTGCATGTTTGGCATTAACTGTAGGCTACCTTCTTTGCTAGGTAAGAAATTTTGGATACTATGTTTTGGTTTGTGTACTGGGGGTTTCCAGCCTCTTTGCAAAGAGGTACTTGGAAGTCCTGTGCAAGGTTGATTGTCCTAACATGGCTGTTTTGCTGTAGGTGCTGTGCCTGCGGAACAACACCATTTTTAAGCAAGGCTTTTCCCACTTGAGGTAAGGATATTAGTAACAAATATAGCTAACAGTAGCATTCATAGTTCACATAGCATTTTTCTTTCTTCATGTCTGCTTCTATGACTACTAAGCATTTTTAATCCCCTACCATCTTACTTCTTCCCCATTCTCAGTTAAAGGCAGTTCCAGTCATCTGATTCTAATCCTTGTCACTGTTATTTCTCTTATTTTATACCTAATTCTTCAACAAAACCTGTTGAAGACTTTTTTTTTTTTTTTTTTTTTGTGGTGTTGAACCCAGGGGCTCTCTACTTATAAAAATGTTTTGTTTTGTTTTGTTTTCTGAATTGCTGAGGCTGGCTTCAGACTTGTAATTTTCCTGCCTTCAGATTCCTAGGTTTACAGGCATATGGCATGGTGCCCAGCTAAATCAAGCCATTTCTGACCTCCAGTTTTTAGCCTAATGCTTTCTGTTTTGCTAAACCATTGGGGAGCAGCTCTTTATCTTCACATCACTTTTGCTACCATCACTCTTTTTTCTAACTGATCTCCCTGTGTTTACTTTTAACTTCTCTCCTTCACACTAAAATCAGAGTGATTCTTTCAAAACCAAGTTAGCTTAATTACCACTCTTCAGCTCAAAATTTTCCAGTGGTATCTCCTCTTACTCAAAATAAAATCTACAATCCTTACCATTGCCCATAAGGCCTTATGTAATCTGCTCCCTCATTTTATGCTAGTTATTCAGCTTTGCCACACTGGTGCCTTCCTATTCCTGGATGATCTAAGCACTTTCCCACCCCAGATTTTTGCAGATTCTTTCTTTTGATATCCATATGACTCACCCTCTGACTTTATTTAGATTTGTGCCTGAACATCATCTCATTAGAGAAGTCTTCTGTTACACTGTATGTAAAATACCTCTATCAGTCTCTATCCCTTTACCTTGCTTTATTTTTCTTAATGGCAGATATTACTCTTTAATGTATTCTACACATATAATTTTTTAAAAACTCTCTGTACCCTTCCCCTGAATATAAACATCATTGGGATAAAGTCTTCATTAGTTTTGTTATTGCCTAATTCTTAAGACCTGGAATGAAGTCTGGTAGTGAACATTTAACAAATATTGTTAAATGTTCACCTGGTAAAAGGAGTGATAGTATCTGAATTTTTTACATAAATAATTGAGGTCCAGAGAAGTCAATCTCTTGCTCTAAGATGACATAGCTAATATGAGTCAGAATTAGGGTTCAACCCAAATTGTTGTTTTACTGAACTGCTTATAGAGTACATCCTCCCCATTGTTTTTCTCTAGATGCTCATGAACTGCATTTGGTAGTTTATTCAGCAGATAATTATCAAGTGTCTTATGAGTAGTAGGCACAGGATGTAAAACAATGGATTGCTTGTCTTTCTGGACATTCACAAGACTTGATGATTTTTAGGAGTCCTCACATTTTATCGAATCCTTTTTCTTATTTCTTTTCTGTTTCAATCTGTTTTTTCATCATTAGTCATTCAGCTACTATTTGATAAGCGCTTACTAAGGCCATGCTGGTCACTTTACATGTTACATCTAACTTTCTCAAAAACACTAACAGGACAGATATAAATATTGTCATTTCACAATAGAGGAAACTGACTCAGAGCTTAAGATAAATTTTCAGTCCCATGAGATTGTACTATTATTATTTATATTATGGAGAAAAGATAATTGAGTTACAGTGATATTAAACAACTTTCCTAAGGTCTCAGTTTGGGAATGGTTGAGTCAGCATTCAGTTACAGATTTGCTTTTCTTCAATTTATACCGTAATTTAGTTTTAAAACTCCTAGAAGGGATGCTGGGGATATAGCTCAGTTGGTGGAGTGCTTGCCATGCCATGCACAAGACCCTGGGTTCAATCTCCAGCACCACAAGACAGACAAACAAGCAAAAAACAAAAACAAAAACAAAAAAACTCCTCGGAGGTGGCGGAACTAAAATACTCCAGTTACCTAGTCAGCCAATCACAGCCAAATTATTTTCTTTCCTATAGTCTGGCTTCAGCTGTCATTACTTTTTTTTTTTTTTTTTTGCAGTACTGGGGATTACCACTGTACTACATCCTCACTCATCCTTTTTTACTTTGAGACAGGGTTTCCCTAAATTGCTGAATTGCCTGAGCTGCTCTCAAGCTTGCTGTCCTCTAGCCTCAGCCTCTCAAGTAGTTGGGATCACAGGTGTATGCAACCACACCCTCCCTGAGCCTGTTCTAATAATGGACTATGGCAAGAACCACCTCACTTGTTCTCTTTGACTCAGTCTTACTTCTTCCTATTCTATCACTCATCTGCTTCCCATTCCAAATTCAAGCTCGATATCATTCCTGTGCTTAAAATCTGCAAGAGCATCCCATTGCCTATAGAGAGTAAAGACCAAACTCCTTAGCATAGCATATGGAGTTCTTCATAACCTGGCCTCTGAATACCTCTCCAATTTTATCTTTTCACCCTGCCTCCTTCCCTACTGCTTAAATTCCATTCATATCCTGCTGCTTGCTGTTCCCCAAACATACCCTTTCATATTTTTGCCTAGAATGCTTTTCTTGCAATGCTAAATAATTGACAACAGTTCTTTTTTTTTGGGGGGGGGGTTGGTAACAGAGATTGAACTCAGGTGTACTCAACCACTGAGCCACATCCCCAGCCCTATTTTATATTTTATTTAGAGACAGGTTCTCACTGAGTTGCTAGCGCCTCACCTTTTGCTGAGGCTGGCTTTGAACTTTCGATCTTCCTGCCTCAGCCTCCCGAGCTGCTGGGATTATAGGCATGCGTCACTGTGCACGGTGACAACTGTTCCTTTTTATTTACTTAATTATTTCTGTGCTGGGGATTAAATCTAGGGCCTTGTGCATGGTAGGCAAGTGATCTACTATTCCTCCAGCCCATAGTTCCTTATTTTTGTTTTATTTTGGCTTTTTGGTAGTGGGGATTGAACCCAGGGGTGCTTAACCACTGAGCTACATCCCCAGCCCTTTCATTTTTTTGAAATAGAGACTTGCTAAATTGCTATGGCTGCCCCTTGAACTTGGGATCTTCCTGCCTTAGACTCACTGGGATTACAGGCCTGTGCCACTCCATTAAACATAGTTCCTCATTTTTTTTTTTTTTTAAAGAGAGAGAGAGAGAGAGAGAGAGAGAGAATTTTTTAATATTTATTTTTTAGTTATCGGCGGACACAACATCTTTGTTTGCATGTGGTGCTGAGGATCGAATCCGGGCCGCACGCATGCCAGGCGAGCGCGCTACCGCTTGAGCCACATCCCCAGCCCTAGTTCCTCATTTTTAAAAACTCAATTCAAATAGTTCTGCCTCCCTGGTAGAAGTGACCATACTTTGCTTTGTGTGTCCTATTGGATCTTTTTTTTTTTTTTTTTTTTTTTTTCAGTGCTAGGGATTGAGTCCAGAGTCTTGTGCATACTAGGCAAGCACTCTACCAGTGAGCCACATCTCTAGTCCTTGTACTGAATCTTGTCCATGTTTCTGTTCTGGATCAGTACTATATTTGCATTTATGTCCATACATCATTCCCACGTACACAGAGATATCTTACTTATATTTGCATCCTTAGGAGCTGCCACTTTGGCATATAATGATAGAAGTGTAATAATGTTTGTAGAAGGAGGGAATAAGGAAATATCTAGCATTGGCATATCCTGAGGAGCATAGAAGTTTTGGTAACTTTACAAATAAATGTGGATACCTAATTGAATTAAACATACTTTCTCCTTCTCTTTAGATTCAGAGCTTTGGGAGAGAATCCCACTTATTCTGCAGGTAAGTGGTTATTTCCTTGTATGGTCTGCCTACTTTAAGTGGCCTTCTATTCTAGCATTCTATAATAATTTTGCCTAGAAGGATGCCTACCACATATTTGAGAATAGTAGCAGAGACCAAGTCCCACCCCTTGCATAGAATGAACCATGAAGGAAAACCTGAAGTAGTGGTTAAGAGTGAGTGTGCTATAGTAAGTTTGTATTCCACCTGTACCACATACTAATTCTGTGATCTTTGGCTACTTCTCTATAGCTTGTTTCCACATTTAAAAAAAAATGGGGATAACTCTAGAAAAAACTGCAGTGAACTATTTGAAGATTCAGTGAAATAAAATGCATAATAATAATAGCAGCTATGCTTTTTAAGTGTTCAAAAAAAGTTAGCTTCTGTTGTTACTGTTAATAATGTTACTGTTTCAGACCTATCTTTGAGGCCCACAAGCTAAGGTTTTTCTTACAATATTTTATCTAGAACTAATGTCCATTTAATCTGATTGATTCAACTAACTTCTTTTTTTGTCTTTCTTGTGGTGCTAGAGATCAAACCCAGGGCAGGACCTCATGCTAGGCAAGTGCTCTACCATTTTAAACTACATTTCCAGCCCAATTCAACTAATTTCTTTTCTTTTCTTTCTTTCTTTCTTCTTCTTCTTTTTTTTTTTTTTTTTTTTTTTTTTTTTGCCATGCTGTTGATTGAACTCAGGGTCTCATGCATACCAGGCAAGCACTCTATCACAGACATATTCCCAGCTCCCAGCTCAGCTAATTTCATTCTCTGTGTCAATCCAATTACTTTCCATTTTTACTGTGTAGCATGTGGCAAATGTCAAAGCAATTGTTAGAGTCTAATGCTATCTGTCATATGACTGAATAGTATTAGAGATAAAGATATGTGTAAGTGAGGAAGGGAACTAACTGACTCAGTGCCTGCTAGGCAAGACAGTGTAAGAGGCTTTACATATGTAAATTATTTTATTTTTTTTAGTTATTCATGGGCACAATATCTTTATTTTGTTTATTTATTTTTTTATATGATGCTGAGGATCGAACCCAGGGTCTCACATGTGTGAGGCGAGTGCTCTACTGCTGAGCCACAACCCCAGCCCATGTTAATTATTTTAAAGGATAGTAACAAAATGTGAGGAACCACCACTGCTACTGGACCCAAAACCCAGTATCTCAAAATACGGGTTTTATTTATTCATTCTCTCAGTAAACATATATTGTACCAAGGTGTTTGTTAGGTGGTAGGGATACAAAATTAAGAAGATATGGGCTGGGGTTGGGCATGGTGGTGCATCCCTATACTTCTGTGACTCTGCAAGCTGAGGCAGAAGAATCACAAGTTTGAGACCAGCCTCAGCAACTTAGTGAGAACCTGTTTCAAAAATAAAAAATTAAAAAAGAAAAATGGAACTGGAGGTGTATCTCAGTGGTAGAGCACCCATAGGTTCAATACCTCCAGAACCATACACACATACACACACACGCACACACACACACAAAAAAAAAAAAAAAGGAAGAAGAAGATATGGTCTGGGGGGATGTGTGTGTAGCATGGTAGTTACTCACTTGGAGTATACTTACCTTGCGTGTGCAAGTCCCTGGATTTGATCCTCAGTACCCCTAAAAAAAAAAAAAATAAAACAAAAAAAATAATAAAAAACAAGGATATAGTTATTTCTTGCCATTTAGAAGCTTACAGTCTTATAGGAAATAATTTTGGGGCTGGGGTTGTGGCTCAGTGGTAGAATGCTTGCCTAGCATGTATGAGGCATTGGGTTGGATTCTCAGTGCCACATATAAATAAATGAATAAAATAAAGGTCCATCAACATCTAAAAAAATTGAAAAAAAAAAGAAATATTTTTTCTCTCAAGAATACTACAGTGAGCACTTCAATACCCACCACTTAGATTTAGCTATCAATATTTTGTCATGTTAACCTTCCTTATCAGATATGATATTTCATCCCTAAATGTTTCAGCATGCATAGGACATTCTCTGTGTTCTGTTGAAGAAACATAATGCCATTATCTCTCTCAAAAAAAGTTAATAATAATGCCATAATATCATCTAGCATTCTATCCATTTTCTCATTTATCCTTCAAATTTCTTTTCTGATTGAAATTTCACACTTTGCATTTTGCCATTTGTCACTGTTAATCTAGAACAGTTCTGCCACTTTTCTTTTCTGATAATAGTGATTTTTAAAATTAAAAAAAAAATTTTTTTTTTTAATATTTATTTTTTAGTTATTGGCGACCACAACATCTTTGTTTTGTATGTGGTGCTGAGGATCGAACCTGGGCCACACGCATGTCAGGAGAGCGCACTACCGCTTGAGCCACATCCCCAGCCCGGATTTTTTTTTTTTTTTCTTTTTTTTTTTTTAATACTGAGGATTGAATTTTGGGCCTTACACCTGATGGACAGGTGTTCTGGTTATCACTAAGGTACACACCCAGCCCAGCAGTGTTTTTTTTGTTTGTTTGTTTGTTTTTTGTTTTTTAAAACAGTTCTGGGGATTGAACCCATGGGCAGTCCACCACTGGGCTACATCCCCAGTTCTTTTATTTTGAACAGGGTATTGCTAAATTTCCCAGGTTGGCCTTGAATTTGCCTTTCTCTTGCCTCAGCCTGCAGAGTCACTGGAATTATTGGCATGTACCACCATGCCAAGTCCAACAGTGATGTTTTTGATGAGACTTGACTATTTATCTTAAAGAATATCCTTTCTTCTGATTTGTCTATTTATTTTCTCATGGCATGGCATAACATGTTCTTCTGCCCCCTTCCTACAAACTGGAAGTTAGATCTAAAAGCTTCAGTTCCAACAGTTTAGAAAGAAAACATCATAGCTGATACTCTGAATTTTATATTGCATCCTATCAGGAGAATTTTTAAAAACTAAGAATATATGATTATAAAATTAAAAAGCAGGGCTGGGGATGTGGCTCAAGAGGTAGCGTGCTCACCTGGCATGCATGCGGCCCGGGTTCGATCCTCAGCACCACATACAAAGATGTTGTGTCTGCCAAAAACTAAAAAATTAAAAAAATATATTAAAAAAATAAAAATAAAAAAATAAAAAGCAGCCAGGTGTGGGGGCACTGTAATTCCAGCTGTTCAGGAGGCTGGGGCAGGAGGGTCATAAGTTTGAGGCCAAAATCAGCAACTCAGCAAGACCTTGTCTCAAAATGTAGAAAGGGCTGGGGATAACATTCAGTGGTAAAGCACACCTGGGTTCAATCGCCATTAATGAAAAAAAAAAAAAGAAAGTAAAAAGCATTTCTTTTTGTGAATATGGAAAACACATCCGCACCCACACCACACTCAGGAAGAAACTAAAAAAGAAGATTATTATGTAATATTTTGTCATATATCTTTTTTAAAAAAATACTTTTTTAGTTGTAGATGGACACAATAACTTTATTTAATTTACTTATTATTTTGTGGTGCTGAGAATTGAACCCAGTGCCTAATATGTGCTAGGCGAACGATCTACCAATGAACCACAAGCCCAGCCCCTTGGCAATATCTTAACAGGTTGCTTGCTCTTTTTCTGTCTGTCACAACATATTATATTTTTTTCCCTTATTCTGTGTGTATATTATAATAATGGAAACATTATTATAACCTTCTTCTTTTGGGAGGGGGGCTACCAGGGATGGAACTCAGGGGCACTTGACCACTGAGCCACATCCCTGTCCTTATTTTGTATTTTATTAGAGACTGGGTCTCACTGAGTTGCTTAGCGCCTTGCTAAATTGCTGAGGCTGGCTTTGAACTCGTGATCCTCCTGCCTCCACCTCCTGAGCGGCTGGGATTACTGGCATGAGCCACCATGCCCAGCCTAATCTTCTATTTTTCACTTTATCTATGGTGAACATATTTATACTAAAAAATATCTACATTATTATTTTGAATGGCTGCATTTGAATGGGGGCAAAATTTTGAGTTTGAACATGTTGAATTGGAGTGCCTTTGAGGGTATTAAGTAGGACACTGGAAATGCTGATTCTTAGTTCAAACTGTAGGTCTGGATTGAAACTATAAGTTTGGAAGTCATCATTTTGTTGATTTTAATTGGAACCATGATTTGGGGCTGAGGATGTGGCTCAAGCCGTAGCGCGCTCGCCTGGCATGCGTGCGGCTAGGGTTCGATCCTCAGCACCACATACAAAACAAAGATGTTGTGTCTGCCGATAACTAAAGAATAAATATTAAAAAAAAATTAATTGCAGCCATGAGAGTGAATAAGATCACCTAAGGAGAAAAGACAGAGGATGGATTAGTAGATCCTGAGAAAGATGGCTAATGAAGAAAGATGGAAAAAAACAGGGTGGAAGAAAACAGGATAGTATAGTTTCCCGGCAGGCAGCAGGAGTGTTTTGGGAAGGAAAGAGTGGTCAACTATATCACAGTTTCAATTTCTTGTGCTGAGAGAACAGGAAAGATATGAGTGTAACAATACTGTATGCATTTTAACAACATAGAGATCATTGGTGACCTTAGGGAGAGCAGTCTGTGTAGATGGAATGGGTGGAATGAGTTGACAAGTGAATGAAAGTTCAGGAGTTAGAGAAAGCCACTATAAACAATGTTAAGAAGTGAGATTGAATTGGAAAAGAGATTCAGGAGCTGGAGAGGGATATGGGGTTGAGGGAAGGATTTGTGTGTGTGTGTGTGTGTGTGTGCGCGTGCGCGCGTGCGCGCACATGCATGTGATTGTTTTTATTAATTTAATTTGAAAGTTAAATCTGTAGAAAAATAAAAATCTTTTAAATCTGTTAAATCTGTAGAACATAGTCATATGTTCAAAAACCCCTGTATTGGGAACTATTAACATTTTGTCAAATTTTTGTTATCTTTTTTTATTTTTGTATTAAAAACAAAACAACAAGGGTTATATTCAAATCTTCTTTATTCCCTTTCCTTAGACTCATCTCTTATCCTTAAACCAGAGGCAAACTTTGTTTGGAACAAATAAATATTCTGAGGAAGGATTTTTTAAAAAATTACTATTTAAATTATCAACTTTTAAAAATATGAAATTGGAGAAGGATAGGGAAGAATGAAGGAACTTCGGATTGTGCAGAGGGGCATAAGGGGAGGGGTGGAACAGTGGGAATGGGAAGGAGGAGGATAGAATGAGACAGACATTATTACCCTATATACATGTATGATCACAATATTGGGATGACTCAGCACCATGTACAGCCAGAAGAATGAGAAGTTATACTCCATTTATGTACAATGTGTCAAAATATATTCTACTGTTATGTATAACTAGTTAGAACAAATTTAAAAATATGAAATGGATACATGGTAAAAGTAAATATAAATGAAACAAAAACAGAATAAGATGAAAAATTAAATATTCTTTGTCTTTCCCAGTCAGTAGTAGCCGCTGATATTAGTTTCTAATATATCTTGTGTATGTGTGTGCTGGGGATTGAATCCAGCATCTTGCACATTCTAAGCATGTACTTTACCACTGAGCTATTTTATTTTCCTTTAAATAGGTGGTCCATCTGGAATTAGAAGCTTTTTCCCAAAAATGGGTAGTGACTTGTTTCAACATTTATTCATTTTTTTCCTATTGGTTTGACTGTACTCAGGAGTCCCTCTCGTATGTCTTTCAGGAAAGTTTAATGCACATGTGAAGATACATATTGTGTCTATGTATGATAGTGTCTTAATGCTGGACACTTAGGTTATTTTTAGTTTTTTGCTACTTCAAAATATGCTGCAACAACCATTTACATATACTTTTTAAACTGTGTCTCTACATTTATAAGATAAATGCCTGGAACTGCAATTTCTGAGTCAATGGATTATGAATTAAGAACTTTGGTAAGCATTACAAGATTGCTCTTTAGAAAACTATTAATTTATATTTGTATTTTGTGGCCCAAATCGACTTTTACAAAGCATTTTATTTAATTTTTTGCTCGTGAAATATTATGTCACATTGGTTTTTTTTTTTTTAATATTTTTTAATTTTTTTTTTTTAGTTTTCGGCGAACAAAACATCTTTGTTTGTATGTGGTGCTGAGGATCGAACCCGGGCCGCATGCATGCCAGGCGAGCGAGCTACCGCTTGAGCCACATCCCCAGCCCCACATTGTTTTTTTTTTTAATATTTTATTTTTTAGTTGTAGTTGGACACAATACCTTTATTTTATTATTTATTTATTTATTTTAAAGAAAGAGTGAGAAAGAGAGGGAGAGAGAGAGAGAATTTTTTTAACATTTATTTTTTTTTTTAGTACTTGGCGGACACAACATCTTTGTTTGTACG